>NC_088397.1:23598190-23738190 GCF_034236695.1 Oncorhynchus nerka | reverse complement strand
TAATCGAAACAGAAACCAAATCTCCATGTGACACAGTCGAATAAAATGATTTATTTACCTCTCCGTTATGCTTTCATGTGTTTGGAAGGGCTGGTGATTCAGTCTTTATTTACCTGTGTAGGAAAGGGAGGGACTAGGGATGTACTGACTGGCAGAGAAATATTACCCTCTCAACAATCTAAACATTATCATCCCCTTTTATGTCTCTTTACTATATCTCCCTTATATAGGTACATGTAAGCCCTGATCTGTGAACAGTACTTGTCTTTATCTGATCATCGTTATTATCAATTCCAAGCTCAACTGACTGCAATCTAACATCTGAAGATCTGCACTCAGATCAGCATGCCCATATTGTCACAGTGTAGTTCCACCTTTATGGGATGTTTCAGCTAAACGCATACAACTGTCCAAAAGATTAATAGCTGGCCTTGTCATTTTTTCATTTCAAGGGGATTTGGCTCAAGGTTATGGTGTTTCTTCAACTTAAGAGGAAAGAAAATATGTGTTTGTGCGTGTTTGCGTGTGTGTGAGTGTGTGTGAGATCGAGAGAGCGCGAGAGAGAGAGAGAGAGAGAGAGAGAGAGAGAGAGAGAGAGAGAGGGGAGAGAGCGAAGGCAGGTGTTTTATATGCAGACAGGTTTGTGGCTGTGAGGACAGAATGAGGCATGAAAGAAAGAAAATTAGCTGATACCATCTGTTCATCAGTCTCCTGTCCAAAACCCAAAAGCTACAAGGGTATTTCAGAGCGAGAGCGAGAGGGGGGTGCGACGAGTGGAAGTGTTTGGAGTGTCACACGGACAGTGATGGATCTTTGGTCTAGAGCTTCAATTTCCTCGGTGTCCAAATCAACAAGGACTTAACATGTCGATCTCAAGGCGCAAGAGGGTGGAGTGGATGGCCCAGTACATCACCGGAGCTGAGCTCCCTGCCAGTCCAGACCTCTATACCAGGCGGTGTCAGAGGAAGGCCCTGGAAAATTGTGAAAGACCCCAGTCACCCAAGCCATAGACTGTGCTCTCTGCTACCACACAGAAAGCGGTACCGGAGTACCATGTCCTGGACCAAAAGGCTCCTGAACAGCTTCTATTGTACCCCCAAGCCATACACTTTTTTCACCGTTATTTAACAATGATGGCTTACACCAGCCAAACCCGGACAACACTGGGCCAATTGTGTGCCGCCCTATGGGACTCGCAATCACGGCCTGGATTCGAACCAGGGTGTCTGTAGTGATACCTGATGCAGTGCCTTAGACTGCTGCGTCACTCGGGAGGCCATAAGACTGCTGAACAGTTAATCAAATGGATACCCAGATTATTGAATTGACCCTTTTTTGCACTGACACGTTTACACTGATTCTATGCACACTCACTGGACTCTACCCACACACTCCCACATGATTACACAGACACTCCAACACACACACACACACACACTACATATGCTCACACACACACTACAACACACATACACACACACACACTGTCCACATACACTGCTGCTACTCTGTTTATTATCTATGCCCCTACCTACATGTGTCATGGCCCAGGAGAAGACCCAGATGCAGACAGTTCGAAGTAATAAAAGTTTATTCCAAAAACAGGGGGCAGGCAAACGACAGGTCAAGGGCAGGCAGAGGTCAGTAATCCAGAGCAGAGTCCAAAAGGTACAGGAGGGCAGGCAGGCTCAGGATCATCCAGAATGGTCAAAACTGGGAAAAGTTTTTTTTAAATTAGAACGGGAAAAATGCTGATAGGCTCGACGAGACAAGACAAACTGGCAACAGACAAACAGGAGAACACAGGTATACATACACAGGGGATAATGGGGAAGATGGGCGACTCCTGGAGGAGGATGGAGACAAGCACAAAGACAGGTGAAACAGATCAGGGTGTGACAACATGTATAGTCGTAGCCCAAAAGTTTTGAGAATGACACAAATATTAATCTTCACAAAGTTTGCTGCCTCAGTGTCTTTAGATATTTTTGTCAGATGTTACTATTGTCAAGGTGCTACTGGTGGAGAAGTCCAGCGCAGAGTTGTGAACAGGTGCACACTTTATTAGGCAATAAAACAGACAAGACGCCACTGTGTCAAAACCACCAGCCAAAGGTCAAAGGGCAAAGAGCGAAACATTCACAAAAATGAGCAAATGTTTTACAATAAACATCCTTCATGAAAATACCACGGACTAACGGGAACAACCCAGCCTGGCGCGTACACACGAAACACGTAACAAAAGAACATGGGGGGGGGGGGACAGAGGAATAAATACATGCAGTGTGATTAGCGAATGTAAACCAGGTGTGCAGGGAACAAGACAAAACAAATGGAACAATGAAAAAATGGAGCGGCGATGGCTAGAAAGCAGGTGACGTCGACCTCCGAACGCCGCCCGAACAAGGAGAGGAGCCGACATCGGCGGAAGTCGTGACAACTATGGAATAATAAGTATAATTACAAGCATTTCATACGTGTCAAAGGCTATTATTGACAATTACATGAAGTTGATGCAAAGAGTCAATATTTGCAGTGTTGACCCCTCTTTTTCAAGACCTCTGCAATCTGCCCTGGCATGCTGTCAAATAACTTCTGGGCCACATCCTGACTGATGGCAGCCCATTCTTGCATAATCAACGCTTGGCGTTTATCAGAATTTGTGTGTTTTTGTTTGTCCACCCGCCTCTTGAGGATTGACCACAAGTTCTCAATGGGATTAAGGTCTGGGGAGTTTCCTGGCCATGGACCCAAAATATCGATGTTTTGTTCCCAGAGCAACTTAGTTATCACTTTTGCCTTATGGCAAGGAGCTTCATCATGCTGGAAAAGGCATTGTTCGTCACCAAACTGCTCCTGGATGGTTGGGAGAAGTTGCTCTTGCAGGATGTGATGGTACCATTCTTTATTCATGGCTGTGTTCTTAGGCAAAATTGTGAGTGAGCCCACTCCCTTGGCTGAGAAGCAACCCCAGACATGAATGGTCTTAGGATGCTTTACTGTTGGCATGACACAGGACTGATGGTAGCGCTCACCTTGTATTCTTTGGACAAGAGAAAATCAGAGAAAATTACTTTACCCCAGTCCTCAGCAGTCCAATCCCTGTACCTTTTGCAGAATATCAGTCTGTACCTGATGTTTTTCCTGGAGAGAAGTGGCTTCTTTGCTGCCCTTCTTGACACCAGGCCATCTTTCAAAAGTCATCACCTCACTGTGCGTGCAGATGCACTCACACCGAGCCTGCTGCCATTCCTGAGCAAGCTCTGTACTGGTGGTGCCCCGATCCCGCAGCTGAATCAACTTTAGGAGACGGTCCTGGCGCTTGCTGGACTTTCTTGGGCGCCATGAAGCCTTCTTCACAACAATTAAACCGCTCTCTTTGAAGTTCTTGATGATCTGATAAATGGTTGATTTAGGTGCAATCTTACTGGCAGCAATATCCTTGCCTGTGAAGCCATTTTTGTGCTAAGCAATGATGACGGCATGTGTTTCCTTGCAGGTAACCATGGTTGACAGAGGAAGAACAATGATTCCAAGCACCACCCTCCTTTTGAAGCTTCCATTCTGTTATTCAAATTCAATCAGCATGACCGAGTGATCTCCAGCCTTGTCCTCGTCAACACACACCTGTGTTAACGAGGGAATCGCTGACATGATGTCAGCTGGTCCTTTTGTGGCAGGGCTGAAATGCAGTGGACATTTTTGGGGGGGATTCAGTTCATTTGCATGGCAAAGAGGGACTTTGCAATTAATTGCAATTCATCTGATCACTCTTCATAGCATTATGGAGTATATGCAAATTGCCATCATACAAACTGAGGCAGCAGACTTTGTGAAAATTAATATTTGTGTCATTCTCAAAACTTTTGGCCATGACTGTACATATTACCTAAACTATCCCTGCACATTGACTTGGTACCGGTACTCCTTGAAAATATTCTCTTTATTGTTGTTTATTGTGTTACTTTTCATATTTATATTAGCACATTTTCTTAACACTCTTTTTAACTCTGCATTGATGGGAAAGGTCTCGTAAGTAAGCAGTTCACGGTAAAGTCTACTCCTGCTGTCTTCAGCGCTTGTGACAAATAAAACTAGATTTGATTCGATTTGATTTAAGTTAGAGGAGCTAAAGTAAAAGTGCAATATCAAAAAGACCAGTTTGGATGAACACAAGGTCAGTGATTACATAACTTTGGGTGTTAGTCATCTACCCTTTCCTTTCCAATCCATTTCATTTGGGGGAAGCTACCCGTCCCGGCTTCTCTGCTGGGGAAGATAATGGGAAAATGTAATTAAGGCGGTTGGCAGTGGGCTCTTGTCACAGGGGGATTGTGGGAGATATGGCTTCTGTGGGCTGATGGGGAGATAATCTGTGATAGGATAATGGCTGACAGGAGAATAGCACTGAGGTTCTTTATAGCAGTAATAATCAGTACCTCGACTGGCACTGCAAGGTGAGACACACACAAGCATGCATGCACACACACACACACACACACACACACACACACACACACACACACACACACACAACAACAACAAAAACACGTGCAGGGGCGGACACACACACCTGCATGCTGACACCACACACAAACACCCACACAGGGCTGAATGATATCAGTGTCAGCTGAAAGACTCCCTCCTGGAGTTGTATTGACTCAAAACACTTAGAGGGGCTCTACACTTACCCAATCATGACAAATCACTGTTCCCAATGTCTGGCTGTCACACCTGAGGGGACTGTAATGATATCTCAGAGCAAGGAAGGAAAGAGCCCTTCAACTCATAATGGAATCATTGGACCAATCATGTGTTCTGCTTTATCTTATTGCTCCTCCTTTATGTCAATTTGTGGTGCTGTACTGCTTTATTTTATTGCACCGTATGTCTCAAGTGCTGTGATTGGCGGATGCTTGTGTTGTGCGGTTGTTTCAGCCTGCTAATTTGAGTGCTTGTATTGTTGCTCTGGGTGATAATAGTGTCTGCTTAGTGACTAAAATGTCATGTGCATGTAGATGTAATCGTAATGTACTTCAGTAGGCGTCATCTTGTTGCTTCTATTGGAATGACCATAGATGACACTGAGAATGGATGTTCAGCTCTCCTAAAGCCTATATTTTTCATTATGTATGGCTATAATGTATGCTAGAGACAACGTTGCAAATTCAGGGTACAGGGACAAAAAATGGAGACAGTGTGTGCCATAGTCATTGCACATGCAAAAAAAGCCCTGCAATGTAATTACTGCCTGTAAACATCAGTCACACACACACATTCATGCACACATTCATGCACACACACGCACACACACACACTCTTCTCTTGGCTGTTGCCACTCTGTCTTCTAATCAAATTGAGCAGAAGTTTACCATAACCTACACAAAAACATGGCAATGTTGCATCTACTGCTCATGTTTATTGGTGCGATTTTGGGGAGACAAGAAAACTGGGTTGTGTGTGTGTGAGTGACGTTTGATAATGCAATGGCTCTGAACTGACTGAGAAAACTCTGCCCTCTATTGGTCAAGTCCACTTAATGTCCCACCCACATTCCAGGGATCAAATCAAATCAAATCAAATTTTATTTGTCACATACACATGGTTAGCAGATGTTAGTGCGAGTGTAGCGAAATGCTTGTGCTTCTAGTTCCGACAATGCAGTAATAACCAACAAGTAATCTAACTAACAATTCCAAAACTACTTTCTTATACACAGTGTAAGGGGATAAAGAATATGTACATAAGGATATATGAATGAGTGATGGTACAGGGCAGCATACAGTAGATGGTATCGAGTACAGTATATACATATGAGATGAGTATGTAGACAAAGTAAACAAAGTGGCATAGTTAAAGTGGCTAGTGATACATGTATTACATAAGGATGCAGTCGATGATATAGAGTACAGTATATACGTATGCATATGAGATGAATAATGTAGGGTAAGTAACATTATATAAGGTAGCATTGTTTAAAGTGGCTAGTGATATATTTACATAATTTCCCATCAATTCCCATTATTAAAGTGGCTGGAGTTGGGTCAGTGTCAATGTCAGTGTGTTGGCAGCAGCCACTCAATGTTAGTGGTGGCTGTTTAACAGTCTGATGGCCTTGAGATAGAAGCTGTTTTTCAGTCTCTCGGTCCCAGCTTTGATGCACCTGTACTGACCTCGCCTTCTGGATGATAGCGGGGTGAACAGGCAGTGGCTCGGGTGGTTGATGTCCTTGATGATCTTTATGGCCTTCCTGTAACATCGGGTGGTGTAGGTGTCCTGGAGGGCAGGTAGTTTGCCCCCGGTGATGCGTTGTGCAGACCTCACTACCCTCTGGAGAGCCTTACGGTTGAGGGCGGAGCAGTTGCCGTACCAGGCGGTGATACAGCCCGCCAGGATGCTCTCGATTGTGCATCTGTAGAAGTTTGTGAGTGCTTTTGGTGACAAGCCGAATTTCTTCAGCCTCCTGAGGTTGAAGAGGCGCTGCTGCGCCTTCTTCACGACGCTGTCTGTGTGAGTGGACCAATTCAGATCATCAACTAGACTCAGCCATGGTCCGATTTCTTCTTTAAGCAGATGGTTGGGGGAGCGGAGCATAATTACAAATCATTTGGAAATTGCAAATTTACTGCAAGAAGCCCACACAGATATAATACTTGACTAAAACATCATATTTTCAAATTATTACATTTGTATACGATCACGTCTCTCTATAGGGAATACTTGGGAACAGAATTCCAAAATTAAAATCTTTGTTCAGTCTTTTATGAGTAGGGGTGTCCAAACTTTGGACTGGTACTATATAGTACCATTCCATTCAGAGGTTTTTCTTGATTTGTACTATTTTCTACATTGTAGCATAATAGTGAAGACATCAAAACTATGAAATAGTAGTAACCAAGAAAGTGATAAGCAAATTTTTGATTCTTCAAAGTAGCCACCCTTCGCTTTGATGACAGATTTGCACACTCATGTTATTCTCTCAACCAGCTTCACCTGGAATGCTTTTCCAACAGTCTTGAAGGAGTTCCCACATATGCTGAGCACTTGTTGGCTGCTTTTCCTTGACTCTGCGGTCCATCTCATCCCAAACCATCTCAAATGAGGTGAGGTCGGGTGATTGGGGAGACCAGGTCATCTGATGCAGCACTCCATCACAGTGTCACCAGCAAAGCACCCCCACACCATCACACCTCCTCCTCCATGGTTCACGGTGTGTCTCACAAAGACATGGCGGTTGGAACCAAACATCTTAAATTTGGACTCAGTGGATAGATTTCCACTGGTCTAATGTCCATTGCTCGTGTTTCTTGGCCCAATCAAGTCTCTTATTATTATTGGTGTCCTTTATTAGTGGTTTTTTTGCAGAAATTTGACCATGAAGGCCTGATTCATGCAGTCTCCTCTGAACAGTTGATTTTGAGATGTGTCTGTTACTTGAACTCTGTGAAGCATTTAATTGGCCTGCAATTTCTGGGGCTGGTAACTCTAATGAACTTATCCTCTGCAGCAGAGGTAACTCTGGGTCTTACTTTCCTGTGGCGGTCCTCATGAGAGCCAGTTTCATCATAGCGCTTGATGATTTTTGCAACTGCACTTGAAGAAACTTTAAAAGTTTTGGAAATATTCTGAATTGACTGACTGACCTTCATGTCTTAAAGTAATGATGGACTGTTGCTTCTCTTTGCTAATTTGAACTGTTCTTGCCATAATATGGACTTGGTCTTCTGTATACCACCCCTAACTTGACACAACACAACTGACTGACTCAAACGCATTAAGAAGGAAAGAAATTCCACAAATTAACAAGGCACACCTGTTAATTTAAATGAATTCTAGGTGACTATCTCAGGAAGCTTGTTGAAAGAATGCCAAGAGTGTGGAAAGTTGTCTTCAAGGCAAAGAGTGGCTACTTTGCTTCACCTGGAATGCTCTCAAATTTAAAATTCATATTTTTGTAAGCAATTTTTTGGTTACTATATAATTCCATATGTGTTATTTCATAGTTTTGATGTCTTCACTATTCTTCTACAATGTAGAAAATAGACCAAATGAAGAAAACCCTGGAATGAGTATGTCCAAACTTTTTTCACATTCAGTTTTTATTATTTCAATTCATAGGATTCATACAGTACATTTACAGATATATTTTTTCAATCCCCCCCACCCCTCACCGGCAATCTGATAGCATGTCAAATAAATTACGAGATAAAAACAATTAATATTACATAGTACATCTGCTGAACAATGCATCATATAGCCTCAGAAATAGTGACACATTATTGCTACACACTCGTGGATGTAAATGCCCGTTGGTTAAGAGTTCAGAAATGTCCACTGCTGCTTTTTTCCATGTGTCCAGAGTGGACACCTTTGGCCCTGTGGATCCTGGCCGTGGAGAGCTCCATAAGTACAATTTCCTTAAATGTGAGCAGCCATTGTTGCAATGGTAACTGATGAGGTGGAACCCACCTTTGTACAATCTTTTTCTTAACAGCTGTGGTTCCTACCAACCACACTCTCTGTTGCCTTTCTGACAAGTGCAAATCAGAGACATCACAAAGCAACATCCCTATTGGATCTAAGTACAGAGACGACATGGTTGACTTTCCCCCAGAATTCAACCACACCCAGTCATTTCCACAGCACATGCTGAAAAGTACCAAGGTCCCCTGTGGTGCAAAACTCACATAATGCTGATGGACTAATACCATGTGATGTCTTTTTGGAGGTGTTAGATAGGTTATATGGCAAAATGTTTTAATTCATTGGTGATTGGGGTTTCTAGATGATCCAAATGTATTTTCCATATTGTCTCCCAATTTATTTGTCTGTCGGCAAGAGTAAAATCATTTTCCCATACAGTGGATAGAGTTAATGGTTTTTGTGCTGCCAGAGTTAATTGACTATAGATATTAGACACTCCTTTTGAGGGGCGTCTGTCCGTTAGAAGTTTGACCAATGGGTGTACTGCTAGTTCTGCTGCCCAGGGGACCCCATAGGCTCGCGTGGATAGGCGTTGAAGGTAAAGACAAAATGATGAACCTGGACATTAAAACACAGGCGGATGTCATGGAAACCGAGGAGTCCATTCACATTGAATATGTCTTTGAACGTATAAATACCCTTCTTAGACCAAGACTCTGATATAAATGGTTTCTTACACGCTAAGAATTGTTTATTACGCCATCTTGGAGATTATGAAAGCCATTTAAGATTAGATCTCATATGCTTCTCTGTAGCTTTCTACACATTTACTGAGTATGCTATAATGGGTCCTAACAATAATGCACAACAACAAACAATAATGAGTCAATCCAGAAAATAATCAATCTTGTAATCTGAATGGTGAAACTATTGAATCTTCTATAGCACGCCAAGGAACAGAAGTCTTTGGGTTTCACCAGGTCTTCAGGAAATGAATTTGGAAAGTTAGGTGATAAAAATGTGGATTTGGAACTGTAAATCAACCTGATGCTTCCGTTCTCTGTCGTGTTGCATATTCAATCTGTGGTCTCTTTCCTCCCCCAAATGAACTTCTTTATGACAGAGTCAAGTTTAGACCAATAGTCTATAGGAGGCGGCAGTGGGAACATGGAACTCATAAAATTGATACGAAGGAGGACATTCATTTTAATCATTGAGATTCTAGCATGCAAAGAAGTGGCCATAGCAGACCATCTTTTTATGTATTTCTGGATATTCTGAAAGGTTTCTAAGTAGTTCTTCCTGAAAGTAGTGTGGATAGAGGGGGTTAAGTAATGTCTAAGTAGGTGGTTTGTTTCTTCACTGGGATAAAGGGTGGTAGTTGCTTCCCTTAGCTGAGTTTAAGAGGTAGTAGAGCTGTTTTAGACCAGTTGATCTTGTAACCAGACCGTGAGCTGAATGATGTGAAAATATTTTCTGAAAATGTTCTGACGTGAATGTCATCTGCATACGGAGAAATTGCTTGTTCGGTTTGATTTTGAAATGTGAAGAAGCAGAATTTTGACATATGCTTTGTGCCAGCGGTTCAAGAGAGAGAGCAAATAGCATAGGGGAGGCAGGACAGCCTTGTTTACGTCCTGGTTGTATGGTAAATGGATTAGAATGGGTAGTGCTTGTTGGTATAATAGAAGAAAGATTCACATACATTGTGCGAATCATAGGTATGACTCTAGCCCCAAAACCAAAATGTTCAAGAACATGCCATAAATATTCCCACTCAAAGGCTTTCTCTGCATCTAATGATAACACAGCACATGGGGTATCCAGAATGGAAGCCTCAGCAACCACATTGAAACAGGCAGTGCATGTTACTGGCTGCATGACTATCCTTAATAAACCCTGTTAGGATGTAAGAGCTTGTTAATAACTTTCTCTTGGCCAGGTTTTCCTAAACTGGAATACCCAGAGGTACGAGCAATGTCATCGGGGGTATGCCAAAGTTTTTGTAAAAAAAAAAAAAATCCTTCACATTTTCAAACAGTACATTTATATTTTCCAACGGGGGCTATAGTTTTTTTTCTCCGCCTGAATAGCCTCGTTTCACTACCAAAAATTAAATTAAACCATCTAGTGTTCAGCGAAATAACAACACAATGTCAAATACAGGGAGCCTAGTCAAATAATTAACATCCAATCACATTAACCGTTACTCTTTCGTGGGAAACCTTCACTCTTGCTCAAAAATTTAGAAATGCAACATCACAATTTGAAAAATAAGCCACGGGAGTTTTTTGAGCAAGAATAAAGATGACTTTCGAGTAGTAAGACAGATACCATTAACAAGAAGGGGCTAGAAGCGTCTTATATGTTGAGCTACCGTGTGGCGAGGACAGGCAAGCCCCATACTATTGTGGAGGACTTAATTCTTCCTGCTGCCGCAGATATGGCTGCGACAATGCTGAGGGAAGAGGCCCCAAAAAATATACAGACAATGACTTAATCAAACAACACTGTTTCACGACTCGTCAGTGACATGGCAGGAGATGTTTTGAAACAATTACTGCTTCGCATTCAAGCCAGGGAATTATATTTGTTACAGCTGGATGTTAACATACATGGCGAGCCTGGCACAGCTCCTGGTATATGTCCGTTACGTTTATGGGGGGTCAATTAAGGAAGACATCCTCTTCTGCAAACCACTGGAGGACAACATGAGAGGATATTTTTAAAGTACTGGACAGTTTGCGCTGTTCTGTGAAAGGAGTAGTACATAGCGTTGTACAAGATCTTCAGTTTTTTGACAATTTCTCGCATGGAATAGCCTTCATTTCTCAGAACAAGAATAGACTGACGAGTTTCAGAGGAGGTCTTTGTTCTGGCCATTTTGTTCCTGTAATCGAACCCACAAATGCTGATGCTCCAGATACTCAACTAGTCTAAAGAAGGCCAGTTTTATTCCTTCTTTAATCAGGACAACAGTTTTTAGCTGTGCTGACATAATTGCAAAAGAGTTTTCTAATGAGCAATTAGTCTTTTGAAATGATAAACTTGGAGGAGCTAACACAACGTTCTGTTAGAACACAGGAGTGATGTTTGCTGATAATGGGCCTCTGTACGCCTATGTAGATATTCCATAAAGAAATCTGCCGTTTTCAGCTACAATAGTCATTTACAACATTAACAATGTATTTCTGATCAATTTGATGTTATTTTAATGGACAAAAAAAGTGTTTTTCTTTCAAAAACAAGGACATTTCTAAGTGACCCCAAACTTTTGAACCGTAGTGTATATACATATTTTTTTTAAATACTTGGGTGTAACGATTCTCGTCCTCCTCTTCTGAGGAGTAGTAAGAAGGATCGGAGGACCAATGCGCAGCGTGGTAAGTGTCCATATTGTATTTATTATATGAACACAAAACAAAAAACAATGAGAACAAAACGAAACAGTCCTGAACGATGAAATACAAAACAGAAAATAATCACCCACGAAACACAGGTGAAAGAAGGCTACCTAAGTATGATTCTCAATCAGAGACAACTAACGACACCTGCCTCTGATTGAGAACCATACCAGGCCAAACACAAAACGCAACATAGAAAAATGAACATAGACAACCCACCCATCTGACGCCCTGAACATACTAAAACAAAGACATAATAAAAGAACTAAGGTCAGAACGTGACATTGGGGGGAGAAATAAAACCACCCACGGGCCAAATTCAGCCTACTGTCAGTTGGGGAAACCTGCCGTATAGGCTGATATAAAATAAAGGAAAAAATGGACACAAGAATTGAAAGTGTAGTGTTTATATTTATTGTAAATTTCAAAATTGTTCATTCCTCATAGTGTCAAAGCTTCTTCATTCTGTTGGAGGAAAAAGACAGTCTGTCAATATCTGATTCTTTTGTGAATTTAGGAGTGTAACATTAGTAAATGTGAAGGTTTCTTTAATATTTTTTAAAGACTATGGTCATTGTAGTTAAGGGTTGTGAATAGGACTGTAGTGAGTACAATGTTAGTAACTTATGTGACTGGAAGCATACCCTGTGATGAGATGAGTGGTCAGGGCCAGGAGGGTGAATGGGAAAGAGAAACGAGAGTTAACACAAACTTTACATCACTGTAAGTTCAGTTAAATGACATTGTTGCATTAAACTCATTACGTTTTGAAATGCTGATACCTTACCATGGGTAAAAGCCCTCTAGGAACCTCCTCAGTAGTCTGGAAGCAAAAAGGCGACAAACAACTTGTTTGAGAAATCTTATATCAACTTATAACTTATATCAACATAGTAATGTAATGTATAACTACAAATAACAACCCGGATTTCTTTCAGACTCATCTGAATTAATTTCACTATTAATAATAACACCATACCAAGTCAGCAAAGTGATTGACTGCCAGGGTGTAGCTCTCCAGGCCATTCTCTGCTCTCCGGTTGTGTTCCGTCACCATCTTCCTAGCAGCTAACCAGATCTCCTTACGCTTAGCTTCCTCCTCGGTGGACGGATAGGTCTTTCCTGCAAGCATGAAAAACGTCAACTTATTTCATGAGTTTGACTTTAAGTATACAGGAAATATCTATTTCAGTTAGTGGTGAACCAGTTTTACCATATTTAACTTTCCATGTTTGAAACTCCTTGTGCACTTCTGTTTCCTCCCCATCTTGAAGCTAAGGAATAGGAGAGTTCTCAATCATACAATTACCACCATAAATGATTGATTCATATTTTCACCAACCTTATAAGTGCAGCGCATTGCAGTAAGTGCGTGACCCTACCCTTCGTCCTGTAACCTCCGCAGTAGTCTGTGAAAGGAAGCAACATGCATTAGTATCAAGAAAGCCTGTAAGAAAAGTACCATCAGTAACCAAGGAAGCAGCCTCCAAGTTGAACTGTTTTATATAGTAGGCCTCTCCCTGACAGTGATCATACCCGGTCGGAAAGATGATTCATCCCCATGGTGAAGCTCTCTGAGCCATTCTCTGCTCTCTTGTTGTGCTCCATCACTCTTGCCCTAGTAGCTAACCAGATCTCCTTACGCTTGGCTTCCTCCTCGGTGGAACCATAGCTCTTCCCTGCAAATGGTCAGATAACATTGAGACGGAACGTCTGTATTGTTCAAACTGTTGTAGTCAACCATCACTGGTGTGTATTTTTGTTTCTTTCAGTGAGTATTGAACCCGTTTTACCGTGTTGAACCTTCCACGTTTCAAACTCTTTATCCACCTCTGCTTCCTCCCCTCCATCTCGACTGGGAAACACAACCAGAAGTCCTCCTCTAGGAATCTCCTCAGAAGTCTGGGGGTGTAAAAAAGACAGACTCAAAAATAAGACGATAAAATGTTAGACAAGCTGTTTGTAGCAGAATATTCTAAATACTTGAATCAATTTGATAATTATTTTGACAATAAATAACTGGTACCACCTTACCATGTCAGAGAAGGAATTCATCCCCATGGTGAAGCTCTCTGAGCCATTCTCTGCTCTCTTGTTGTGTTCCATCACTCTTGCCCTAGTAGCTAACCAGATCTCCTTACGCTTGGCTTCCTCCTCGGTGGAGTTATAGGTCTTACCTACAAACATGTCTCTTTAGTAAATATTAGCAGCCTAGCATTGGTGAATGCAGATAACACCACACTTTATTTTAAAAGCATATTTCCCTTTAATTATTTAGGGGCCATTGCACTACTACCAGTGGAAACAGTAGCCGTCTCCGAATACCAATACTAGCGTACTAAATAGAATACGACATTTAAAAAAAGAACAGTACTCCGAATATGTAATCTAATGCGCAATTGCGTTGATTCCCACCATTCATTCGTTTTGGTACAGCGCAACAATTTATCTGATTACCAGCTGTTGTCAAATACTTGAGTCGGAAGAAACAAGTGATTTCTACTAGATCATATGCCGAAATTAGTATGCATTTTAATTATGTAGTACGCTATTATGGGTATTCTGACACAAATGAAGCCTCATTCAGTCACAGGAGGCTAGTAATAATGGCCGGAATGGTGCAAATGGAATGGCATCAAACACCTGGAAACCATGTGCTTGTTGTATTTGATACCATTCCACTCATTCTGCTCCAGTCATTACCACGAGCCCGTCCTCCCAATTACGGTGCCACCAGCCTCCTTTGCATTCCGTTAGTATTAAACCAGTTGTACCATTGTGAGTCTTCCACATCTCAAACTCTCTGTCCACCTCTTCTTCCTCAGGTCGAGGCTGAGACAGAAGACAGAGTTCTTCATCATACTATTATTGTGATTAACCATATAGGGAATTGCGCTGTAATGACGGTGGCACTTTACCATGGGCAAAAGTCCTCTAGGAACCTCCTCATTAGTCTGTGAGAGGAAGCAAAGACACGGAGACTCAACAAAGAGACTCAACAGGGCTGCTAAGAAAATATCACAGAAGTAACTGACTAAAATATAAATCAATCATTTAAACTAAAACTATGGGCCTAAGACGGATTTGGAAATGTCATTGTAAAGCCAGTGGCGGAGATATAATTTCTAAACTAACTAACTCAATTGAAAGTTAATAATTGACCAGTAAATATTGAACCGTACCAGGTCAGCAAAGTGATTGATCGCCATGGTGAAGCTCTCTAATCCATTTCCTGCTCTCATATTGTGTTCCATCACCCTCTTCCTCGTCGCTAACCATATCTCCTTACGTTTGGCTTCCTCCTCGGTCGACGGATAGCTCTTCCCTGCAAATGTACTGTAAATGTATCTTTCTGTGTTGACATTTTGACAACTAATTCATTGTCAATGCAATTATACAAAGAGTATACCAAACACTAGGAACACATTCCTAATATTGAGTTGCACTCCCTCTCTAGCCCTCAGAACAGCTACAATTTGTTGGGGCCTGGACTCCACAAGGTGCTGAAAGCGTTCCACAGGATTTCTGGCCCATGTTGACGTCAATGCCTCCCACCTTTGTGAAGTTGGCTGGATGTCCTTCGGGTGGTGGACCATTCTTGATACACAAGGGAAACTGTTGAGAGTGAAAAGCCCAGCAGCGTTGCAGTTCTTGACACAAACCAGTGCACCAGACACCTACTACCATACCCTGTTCAACAGCATTTCAATATTTTGTCCTTGCCCATTCACCCTCTGAATGGCACACAAACAGAATCCATGTCTCAATTGTCTCAAGCGTCTCCTCCCCTTCATCTACACTGACTTAAGTTGATTGAACAATGAATGGTTCGATAAGGCATCACAGCTTTCACCTGGATTCACCTGGCCAGTCTATGTCATGGAAAGAGAAGGAATTCTTAATATTTTGTATACTCAGTGTAAATATCCATTGGTGAAATATTAGTACTGAACCAGTTTTACCATATTTAACTTTCCATGTCTCAAACTCCTTGTGAACCTCTGCTTCAGAGTCTTCAGGGAGGGGTTTAGACAGCACAGATGATACAGTAACAGCCACCAATAGAAGGAGCACGAGAGACTTCATTCTAGAGATGAGCGGAAAAGGTAGAAACACATGGAAAGATCTGGGTCCAGCTCAATATACTCAAATAGGCCATATTGATATTGATACACTCAAAGGCTTATCCACATCCTTTTACTTCTACCCCAAAACCACACACACACACACACACACACACACACACACACACACACACACACACACACACGACAGCAATGTTTTACTGTACCTTCTCCCTGTGATCGTAGACTCACAATGCATACCACTGCACACTGCTACTTTATATCCACCAGTGGCACAGTAGACAAACAAAACAGATGAACTCTGTACCTCTTTCAAAATCACATTGCACAAGCACACAATGCTGTCTTTCACAATCACTTACAAAACAGCCTTTTAGAGAAGTAAAATGAACCCTATGATTCGAAGTCACCTGGTAGGCTAATGACTCATCACTTTACAGTTTCTCTGTTCAAATAAGTGTCCTGTTTATATAAGTGTCCTGTTTAAAGCCCTGTTTATACCTGGTTCTAACTTGTGTCCTTTATCCTGATCTTGTCCACATTCTGATTGTGCCCGTATTTTTAGACAGGTGAAGATGAGTAAAAGGCACATTGTGATCAGATCTTCCTGGCCACCGTCAGAAAGGGATAACATATACATTTGAATACCATGTGTAGTCACATTTCTGGAAATGTGGGCACGATCAAAATGTAGACAAGATAAAGACACATTAGCACAAGGTATAAACAGGGCTTTTAACAGATGTATGTTATACAAACAACAACTGGCCAATTTCACAATCCGCTCCATGGTCATTGCATAGTCCACATTATTTGGGTTGTTCCACAAATAGTGCATTTTGATATTTTAAGTAGAAATGGTGCACCAATAGTGAATTTTAAAAGCCTTTTATATTAAATGAAATGCCCTTTAATATAGACTACATGAAAAATTAAATCAATCTGATAGTACATGTTCTACCTTGCTTCTACTCATGGTCTACACTCTGTTATTACATTACCAATTCAGTTCACTATAATACTTATGAAAAGAATAGGATACAATGCCACCAAGTGGTCAACTAATGCCACTGAGTTTACCACTAAAGTTTCATGTAATGCACTCCCAAGTGAATCAAATTCCATCTCCAACCAATTCCAACCGTGGACATGGTCTTAGATTTTTTTTTTTTAAATGCATCTAATTCAATACCAAAGCAACTTCAATCTCTGACAGGGCCATTTGGGAGCAGGCCTACCTACAGTCTTTGATTTAGTTGGACCCCTGTTCCTCATTCTCGTTGAGGCCCCTTGTGTCATCGGTGGATGATGGAGCATTAGAAATACAGAGGTCTCTAAATCACATTTACTGTCGCTGCTTAATACAAATGCATTTACTGTTCAATAATAACTTGGTGGGTGCTTGTATTTGTCTGGTTTCACACATGTACAAATATGCATGTTTGAATTGGAAATGTGTTTTCTGCATATCCCACTCTCCCTGAGACAGGGTCTGCCGTTATCAACGGCAACCCTGGGGCAATTAGGGTTGACTGCCATGCTCAAGGGGGGATTTTTCACCTTAATTCAAACTAGGTTCCTTACGGTTATTGGCCCAGCACTTTAACCGCTATGCTATCAGCCACCCAGTAGGTAGTAATGACATGGTAAGTGTGTTAAATCTTCTGAGGCTTGACTTTTCACCAGGGTGGAGGCTGAGGCATATGGAGAGACAGAGTAGGAGAGACAGTATAGGACTAGTAGGACAGAGACAGTATAGGACTAGTAGAACAGAGACAGTATAGGACTAGTAGGACAGAGACAGTATAGGACTAGTAGGACAGAGACAGTATAGGACTAGTAGGACAGAGACAGTATAGGACTAGTGGAACAGAGACAGTACAGGACTAGTAGGACAGAGACAGTATAGGACTAGTAGAACAGAGACAGTATAGGACTAGTAGGACAGAGAGAGTATAGGACTAGTAGGACAGAGAGAGTATAGGACTAGTAGGACAGAGACAGTATAGGACTAGTAGGACAGAGAGAGTATAGGACTAGTAGAACAGAGACAATATAGGACTAGTAGAACAGAGACAGTACAGGACTAGTAGACAGAGACAGTATAGGACTAGTAGGACAGAGACAGTATAGCACTAGTAGGACAGAGACAGTATAGGACTAGTAGGACAGAGACAGTATAGGACTAGTAGGACAGAGACAGTATAGGACTAGTAGGACAGAGACAGTATAGGACTAGTAGGACAGAGACAGTATAGGACTAGTAGAACAGAGACAGTATAGGACTAGTAGGACAGAGACAGTATAGGACTAGTAGAACAGAGACAGTATAGGACTAGTAGAACAGAGACAGTACAGGACTAGTAGGACAGAGACAGTATAGGACTAGTAGGACAGAGACAGTATAGGACTAGTAGAACAGAGACAGTACAGGACTAGTAGGACAGAGACAGTATAGGACTAGTAGGACAGAGACAGTATAGGACTAGTAGGACAGAGAGAGTATAGGACTAGTAGAACAGAGACAGTATAGGACTAGTAGGACAGAGACAGTATAGGACTAGTAGAACAGAGACAGTATAGGACTAGTAGAACAGAGACAGTATAGGACTAGTAGAACAGAGACAGTATAGGACTAGTAGAACAGAGACAGTACAGGACTAGTAGGACAGAGACAGTATAGGACTAGTAGGACAGAGACAGTATAGGACTAGTAGAACAGAGACAGTATAGGACTAGTAGGACAGAGAGAGTATAGGACTAGTAGGACAGAGACAGTATAGGACTAGTAGGACAGAGACAGTATAGGACTAGTAGGACAGAGACAGTACAGGACTAGTAGGACAGAGACAGTATAGGACTAGTAGAACAGAGACAGTATAGGACTAGTAGAACAGAGACAGTACAGGACTAGTAGGACAGAGACAGTATAGGACTAGTAGGACAGAGACAGTATAGGACTAGTAGGACAGAGACAGTACAGGACTAGTAGGACAGAGACAGTATAGGACTAGTAGAACAGAGACAGTATAGGACTAGTAGAACATAGACAGTATAGGACTAGTAGGACAGAGACAGTATAGGACTAGTAGGACAGAGACAGTATAGGACTAGTAGAACAGAGACAGTATAGGACTAGTAGAACAGAGACAGTATAGGACTAGTAGAACAGAGACAGTATAGGACTAGTAGAACAGAGACAGTATATGACTTCAAATCTGAGCTACAGTAGGTCAACAATAAGGTCAGGGATGGTGACTCATCTTTACAAGTGGATAACATCCTGGAGGTCGATGACTTGAGATTGAAAACACAAACTCAGTCCTTCTGCACTGGGCAATAGTGGATAAGACATATTAGAGCACGTTAGCCCCACTTCTCACCCATGAAGTCAACAGAGACCCAGACACTCACCACCACACTTGATTCCAGGACCTGTCTAAGGCGCGCCGGTATCAATCAATATTGTATTGACGCTACATGGCACAAAGTAAAACAGTGTCCTCTAAGTGTACAGGATGTGAGCAGAGAGCCAGGAAAGATTATATTGCTTCACCGGCATACTGATTCACCCCTGTCTGGGTGCTGGGAATCTGGGATGCACTGATGAAGACTCCATTCCTTAAGGTCAGAGCGGTGTGTGATCACATGGATGGATGCAGCAAATCTCATCCTGGTGTCAGGTCAGGGCGTCACGGTGTCAGTCATGGAAGCGTCAACAAGACCCGATGTAGAGAATACTGTAGTACTAGTCTGCCGTACTAGTCTGTAGTACTAGTCTGTGGTACTAGTCTGTCCCAGGCTCTTCAATGAGTCTGTTACCTTAACCTTTGACTAAGGAAAATCAACTGTTATAGAATGTATTATCGTCTGCAAGCAATTTAAATGCACCATATTTGGTTCAAAGAATAAAGGTTCAATTTAAAAATCAAAAACATTTTAAAATCACAAATGTATAATGGTAAGCACAGCACAAACGGTCGGCAATCGTAAACAGTTACTTCATACCCTCAGTGTAGATATTTTGGATTCAATTTATTCTTATGCAATACAGTTAATTACAAAAAAAAGTCAAAAGTCAAATATAAAAAAGGTAGCCACTCAAGACCTGCAGTACGTCTCAGACTTAACACTGGCCTGTGTCAATGTAAGACCATGAATAGAGCAGAATTATGAACCCCGGAAACCCCACCTTGAACACATGTCTTCAACAAAGTCATTGAACTAATCCTTCATGTTGTACACCACAGTATGTACAAGTAATGAATGCATACCAGCCATAGTTCTGTTTAAATGTAACGACAACGAATGAACACACAGCATGACCAATTAAAACTAAAGAATGTGTGACGGTTGACCGGATTCCTTCTGCAAAATAAATACTATATGACCCGGTGTGATGACCTGAACAGGCATTTCCTGGTTTGGCTCCTATAACCCTGAGGAGTTAGCTGATTGGTGCACCGGTGGTGACAAGTTTGTAATAGGCCCCTTTGAGAGCCATGAGCTGGTCGTGTGGTCCCTGTTCGATGACGAAGCCCCTGGACATAACGGCGATGATGTCAGAGTTCTGGATGGTGGAGAGACGGTGGGCGATGACGATGCAGGTTCGGCCCTCCCTCGCTTTATCCAGCGCCTCTTGCACCGTCTGTAACGCACGCACGCATATACGCACACACACACACACACACAAAGCTTTTAGCTGATTTCACAATCACCCATGACTCACCATGATTACTTGATTACTGCCTCTGCCCCATTCAGGCAAATTGCATGCTTGCCTCGCCTCGTACCAATTCTAAAGCTATTTGGAATTGAAAGATCTGTATAAATTGAATCTATCCTTATCAGGTTCAAGACTTATTCTACGGCTTGTGGTGATGACAGGCGGTTGTCATGGAGACATTACCTTCTCGCTCTCCGTGTCCAGGGCTGAAGTGGCTTCGTCCAGTAGCAGGATCTTAGGGTCGCGGATGATCGCCCTGGCGATTGCTATGCGCTGCTTCTGTCCCCGAGAGAGCTGGGAGCCCTGGGAACCTACGTTGGTGTCGTATTTCTAAAGGGAGAAATTCAAACTTTAAAGACTACTGTGTCAGACAAAGGGCTACAGATGCAGGGTATACTGTGACAGAGTTTTTGTGACTAGAAGTTTGGCACAAAAACTGGACATTTGTATTTGGATCTTAGTGTGCAGGTATCTTTGATAGAAACGAAGATGTTAGAATAACTGGCCACAACTGATTTAAATGCCATATCTAAATCGTTGGCGTTTCCTTCCTAATGGTGCTTCAAACTTGCAATTTTGTCTTGTTTTAAGTTAGTACACTGACCGTGTTGTTTTAAGTTAGTACACTGACAGTGTTGTTTTAACTTAGTACACTGACCGTGTTGTTTTAAGTTAGTACACTGACCGTGTTGTTTTAACTTAGTACACTGACTGTGTTGTTTTAACTTAGTACACTGACTGTGTTGTTTTAACTTAGTACACTGACTGTGTTGTTTTAAGTTAGTACACTGACCGTGTTGTTTTAAGTTAGTACACTGACCGTGTTGTTTGAAGTTAGTACACTGACCGTGTTGTTTTAAGTTAGTACACTGACCGTGTTGTTTTAAGTTAGTACACTGACAGTGTTGTTTTAAGTTAGTACACTGACCGTGTTGTTTTAAGTTAGTACACTGACCGTGTTGTTTTAAGTTAGCACACTGACTGTGTTGTTTTAACTTAGTACACTGACTGTGTTGTTTTAAGTTAGTACACTGACAGTGTTGTTTTAAGTTAGCACACTGACTGTGTTGTTTTAACTTAGTACACTGACTGTGTTGTTTTAAGTTAGTACACTGACAGTGTTGTTTTAAGTTAGTACACTGACAGTGTTGTTTTAAGTTAGTACACTGACTGTTTTGTTTTAAGTTAGTACACTGACTGTTTTGTTTTAAGTTAGTACACTGACAGTGTTGTTTGTAGTACACTGACAGTGTTGTTTTAAGTTAGTACACTGACAGTGTTGTTTTAAGTTAGTACACTGACAGTGTTGTTTTAAGTTAGTACACTGACCGTGTTGTTTTAAGTTAGTACACTGACAGTGTTGTTTTAAGTTAGTACACTGACCGTGTTGTTTTTAAGTTAGTACACTGACCGTGTTGTTTTAAGTTAGTACACTGACAGTGTTGTTTTAAGTTAGTACACTGACAGCAGCATTACCTCAGGTAGTGTCATGACAAAGTCGTGGAGCTGGGCTTTCTTGGATGCGGAGATGATGTCATTCATGCTGACTTCGCGCAGGTTGTCTCCGTACTTTATGTTTTCTCCGATGCTGCAGTCAAACAGAATGGGCTCCTGGGATACGATGCCGATCTTGGAGCGCAGGTACGAGACGTTGACCTGAGTCGAGTCATGGCCATCAATAATCTGCAATGCAACGTGGAAAATCCAGTCAACTTTCCTGTGAACTAATCCAGCTCCCAGGATACCCCCACCCTCTTACAGTCTTTATACCTCTAGAGACATATATGGGGATATTGCGTGCTGCTGAGATCAACTGAGGACTCACCACTTTGCCCTGGTCGGGGTCATAGAATCTCTCCAGTAGCTGGACGCTGGTGCTCTTCCCACAGCCGCTGCTGCCCACGAAGGCCAGCGTCTGGCCGGGCTTTACCGACACGTTGAGGCCGTTCAGCACCTGGATGTCTGGCCGGGTCGGGTACGTGAACTTACAGTCAATGAACTCTAAGTTCCCTCTGAAATCAGGCTGGACGAGAGCGAGAGGGGGCGTGAGCGAGAGAGAGAGTGAGTGTGTGTTTGTGTGTGCGTGCGCGGGTGACATGTACCCATTTGTCCCCCTCGTTGCTGTAGACGCGGATCTTTGGCACGCGGTCCAGGAGCTGGAAAAAACGGGCAGCTGAGATCTTGGCTTTGGCGTAGTCTGGGGTGTAGGAAGAGGCTCGGCCCAGCGCTGTGCCACTGGTCACTATGGCTGAGATCACTCTGAACCAATCACAGAGAGACAATGGGGTTTAGTCAAGTTCATATAAAGAAATAAACAAAGGTGGTGGAGGTAGTACAATACATCTTGGACAATGTGATTTCATGGTCTGTTTATATTGTTGACAGGTATGCAGGTAGACAGGCAGACGGACAGGCAGGCAGACAGTTTCTCTCACCTGAAGACCAGGCTGAAGTGGAGGCCCTCCTGGCGCACCAGGTACCCTCCAAACCTGTAGGAGGCGCTGTTGGCCATGAAGACGACACACTGGGCGAAGCCGTAGCAGGCGCCGTACACCTTGGCCTTCTGCTTGGCGGCCTGGTACGGAGCCTCCAGGTGAGCCTCGTACATCTCCACAAAGCGCTGTTCCTTCCCCAGCCCCGCGATGGTGCGGATGTTGTTCAGGGCCTCGCCAGAGATCTACAAAAGATACCACAGAGATGTCACAACCACCCACCACTACCACCTTGTAAGTCTAGAACAGGAAGTAGGAACTGTCTACAGTACAGGGACTACACGCATTATCTCTACCACACTGTAAGATAAGCTCTCCAGTGGGTCTACTGTGACGAGGATTCAGGAAGCGCTCACCTGATGTCTATAACATTACAATAGTTACAGGCTGAAATATCTTACAATCTGACACAAGGGAAGTTCTGTGGTAGTGACTTTGCTTGAATGACCCTAACAGAAGCTTTCGAGACACATGTTGATAACGTATTGATAACTCATGTGAGAAGTTAGTGTACAGCCTTGCTTCAATGACAATTCACTTCCAGTCACAGTAGCACTATGTGACTCCAGCCTGTGTTACAAACAGCCCTGGCCAGTGAGTCGGTGGAGTACGGTGGAGTACTGTAGCCTACCCGTCCTGCATCCTCCATGGCCTGTTTGTCCTGCTTGGCGAAGCCAGTGAGCATCTTAGCCTGGAAGCCTCCGGACAAAGCCAGGAATGGCAGGAAGCACAGGATGACCAGGCTGAGCTTCCAGCTGAAGTAGAAGGAAATGATGACGGCAACGCCAATGTTGGTCAGAGAGTTAACGATCATTCCGATCTGAGAGCCAGTGGCCTAGGAGAGAATGAGGGAGCGGTATCAATCAATCAATTTGGGTTCGGAATAGGTTATTTACCCAGAATGCCAGATGGGTGAGGTTGTCTTTTAGGTCTGCTGCATTAGTTCCACTCCATTAAATCAAGTATTTGAAAGACACTAGTACTATTTGGTCTGGGGTCTGGTAACTGCCCTCTATGAGGACTATATGAGGTCCATACTGACCCCTTGGACCTGGGAGGCATCAGTGGCCAGCCGTGTGGTCAGAGCCCCGGGGCTGTTCCTGTGGTCATCAAACCAGCCCACCTCCTGACCCAACATGGCGTGGAAACCCATCCTCCTCAAGCGCCTTGTCAGCAGCTCCCCAGACTTAGAGAAGGCATAGCCCTGGGGCAGACACCGACACCATCAGATCAGGTTAAGGGAAATGAATGACAAAAAACACAGAGAAATAGGCTTCACTTGTCGCAGAGTTTAGAGAAGCAGGAGAAAGGATCTGGTTGATGTGAAGATTAAGAAAGGTGAACATAAAGGATGGAAGGGAGGGACATGTACTTGGAGCATCTGGGTGATGAAGGAAGTCACTCCGACCAGCACAAAGAACATGCAGATGCCATTGATCTCCCTCCTCTGAGCCTCTGGGTCTGGTATGGAGAATGTCTACAGCAACACACACATACACTGATTAAGCTAATGAACCGATATTCAATGAATACTGTCTTGGTCAATACTAGAGCCCTCCACCTTACCGCCAGAATCTGACTGAAGAGCAGAGAGTACACTGGGTTGACTCCTCCGTTGACAGCAGCTCCGATGGTTCCAAACAGCATGTAGGGCCATTCAGGGGCATTGTACTTCAGGATCCTGGTCACTGGAGCAGGCTCAACTTGCTCCTCCACCTCTTCCTCCTCCACAAAGGCACTCTGGACACATTAAGACATATATATATATACATACACACACGTGTACGGACTATGGATACATGCATAACAAATGCCCACATGTCAACTGTAGATTACCTGGAAAGAGTAAGTGGCAAGTAACCCAGTTTAACTCTGTTGATGACTCCAACCTCCTTCTCTCTCTCTCTCTCTCTCTCTCTCTCTCTCTCACACACACACACACACACACACACACACAAAAACACACACACAGACCTTGCCCGCGTCTGCCTGAGATATGAAGGATTCTGCTTCTGGAATGAGGTTGGACAGCTGTGAGCGGGTCCTCTTCCTGATAGAGGATCTGCACAACAACAGACAAGCACCAAGTCAACGCACTACCGAGACGCAAAATGACACCGTCAGTCAGCATTCTGGCACAAAATGTCTGCCGTGCTTCACCCAGATGTGTGTCGGATTCACTGTAACCAGATATGAGTGAGGCCTTGTGAAGTGCATCATGAGAGACGTAGTTCTACAGTACCTGAGACTGGCCCTGTAACTCCCGGCCCTGGATAAACTCTTCTGCTCTGGCTCGTCATTCCCCGCCACTGACACAGGCAAAAGGAAGGAGGTTATTATACAAAATGTTATAAGAAATGTTTTGTTAAAAGTGTTCCTGCACATTCATTTCTCTCTTAATACTTTTTTATGTTGACAAAAGTGTGTGCAAGTCAACTTTATAATTTTGGCAGAGGATTGATCTCATAGGGACCTACTCTGTCTGGCCTTCTGGTTGAGAGCCTTGTCTCCTTGGCTTTGTAGGGTGACCAGAGTGAAGTAAACACCCTTCCTCTCCAGCAGCTCATCGTGCTTGCCCCTCTCCACCGCCCGCCCATGCTCGTAGCCCACGATCACGTCCGCGTTCTTAATGGTGGACAGGCGATGGGCTATGGAGATGGTGGTGCGGCCATTGCGTACCTTATAGGAGATAAACACGAGACCGTTATCCTACCTGGCTACTGTAAATATGGTTATTTTCATGGTTGTTTTTTCTACCATTTGTCACGTACTTAGGTCTGATCATGTTGTATGAAAGATGATACAGGAACACAATCTATCATCAGAGTTATCCTAACTATTATTACTATAATTAATTGATCCTAGCAGAGATACTTCCTGGTCACTTCCTGCTTTATTTAGGGAATATGGTGCTATTTGGGATGCAACCCACTCACTTTGTCCAGTGCCTCCTGTACCACAGCCTCACTCTCATTGTCCAGAGCGGAGGTGGCCATGTCCAGCAGTAGGATCCGGGGGTTCCTGACCAAGGCCCGGGCGATGGCGATACGCTGCTTCTGACCGCCGCTCATCTGACCTCCACCCTCTCCCACCAGCGTGTCAAATTTCTGTTTCACCAATCACAAGTCTTTATGTCATTGAACTGAAAGGCCATGTGACAGTAGATAGACAGTAGACAGTAGATGTTGACGTTTTTATGCCTTTGAAAAACACTGGAGACAAAAGTCACAAATAAGTAGACTGGGTTCCAGATCGGACTATCGTTGTCATGTTAGTGTAACAGTTTTCCTTCCGTCCCTCTCCTCGCCCCTGCCTGGGCTTGAACCAGGGACCCTCTGCCCACATCAACAACTGACACCCTCGAAGCATCGTTACCTATCGCTCCATAAAAGCCGCGAAACAACTACTTCAAGGTCTCCCCCCGCTAACTAGCTAGCCATTTCACACCGGTTACACTAGCCCTCAATGTATAGCGCGCTAAATGCTGCCAACCTCACCTGTGGTAGGTCCATGATAAAGTTGTAGGCATTAGCCTCCTTGGTGGCGTGGATGATGTCATCCAGGTTGACTCCGGGGCGACCGTAGCGGATGTTCTCCGCGATGGTTGTGGCAAACAGCACAGGCTCCTGCTCCACGACGCCCATCAACGAGCGTAGCCATTGGATGTTCAGGCCTCTGATGTCATGGCCATCCAAGGTCACCTGAGACAAGGCATAAACAAGGAGAAAGATAGAATTGGAGGGAGAAAAAAAGGGACATTTAAAATGTCTCTACACTATTTCCTCTAAAGACTCTCTCAGTGATACACTTTAGTGGAGGTGCGCTATTGTACTGATAGAAGTAGTATTATTTTACTAATGTGTTACATCATGTTAAATATATGTCAGGGACGATAACATACCATGCCCTCCTTGGGGTCATAGAAACGTTGGATGAGCTGCACGGCAGTACTCTTCCCAGCTCCACTGGGCCCCACAAAGGCGGTCGTCTCGCCAGAATTCACTGCTACACTCAGCTTGTCCAGGATCTGGCAAGACACAAAGCAAATTACAGACTGCATCTTTACGGAAATATTCCACAATAATCAGATGCATGTCGTCGTTATAGGAAATACTAAGCCACAGTACCACGACTTCAGGTCTGGATGGGTAGTGAAAGGTGACGTTATGGAACTCAATGTCCCCTTTGACCTTGTCCAGTTTGTACCCTGCTTCTGAGAGGCAGTCGATGTCCGGCTCCTAGGCACAGTGACACAGCCAGACAAATGGCAGTGTTAACCCCCAGGGCTGTGTAAAGTGAGCGTGCACACACAGTAAATTGATATGAAATGAAATTCTCCAACAATGTTGAGATTCCCACCCTGTCGATGGTCTCAAAGATGATGGTAGCAGCTCCTCTTCCTGCAGCAAATGCCTCCAGACATGGAGATGCCTGCCCTAAGTTCAGGGCTGCTATCAGCACACCAAAGAAAACCTGCGATGACAGACAAGACAGTGCACAGGACAGATGAGGTGATCATTATTTTTTAAGCTCTTACTGTTTATTATTCATTCATAAACCAAAGAAATTTGATTCACAGTCTATAGCTGAACTACATATGGACTCTTTATAAAGTATACCTTCATGGTGTTGGCCGTATGTTTATTAAATAGTACCTGTAACAGTGTTCCGGGGCTGTACTCGTGCGTGTCCACCACTAGGCTGGATCCGTACCAGAAGGCCAGGGCGTAACACAGGAAGATGATAAACCACATGTAGCCTGTGAAGAAGCCCATGATCAGGCCCTTCCTGATGCCCCAACGCTGAGCTGAGATCAGGTTCTTGTCATACCTGGGAGAGAGAGAGAAAGGGTTAGAGGGTTAAAGATGCAATCCGGGATCTTAAGCACAACAAAATCGTAACATATCATACAAAATCCAACGAACAATTGTGCTTTTTTTTGTTGCAGGATTGGAATTACACAATTGGATGACGTAGTACACAAAAAGCAGGGGCCCGTTTTGGCTCGTGAGCACTACTTTCAAAACTACTGGCTGAAATTATACAAAATTATACAAAAGTCCCTTTAAACTGGGATAGAGGCCCAGCACTCAATATAATATGTAAGGTGGTGCTACTAGTTGCCCCTTAAGGAGAAAACAATGAATGGAATTTAACAGTATATAGTGAGGTTGATCAAGGTAAAGAATGTCAAATCTGTCTGGCGAGTATTGGCACTTAGAAATTCAGCAAATAGCTAAAGGAGAAATTGTTAGGTCAGTTTCTGCTATGCTATTATATTACCTTTCCACTTCCTTTAGCTCTCCTCCGAAAGCAGCCACTGTTCTGATGGAGGTGAGCACCTCGTCGGCCACGGCTCCAGCCTTAGCATAGGCCTGCAGCTCCTGACCCGTCAGCTTGGCCACAAACTAGACGAGAGCAGAGGTGGTAAGTAGAAAGGTGCAGTCAGTACAGTACACTTACTAACTCCCACATCAATGGAGCTCATTGAGAATCGACACATAGTAAATTAACAATGTAAATTATAGGCCTAGTCCTAATACTCATAAATGAGCTTTCCTTGTCGCCTTTAACTTTCATTGTCTCCTTTACTAAGTGACCACTAGTAAATTGCTTTCATCTATCCATTCCTAACAGAGTTAAACGGAGAGGAGGGAAGGAAAGGGACCGTTTCAGTTTATTGGGACAGGAAGTGACCACATTGATTGACGTTGACCATCCTACCAGAGCCATGAGGGCGGCCCCGACTCCAATTAGAGGGCTGGCTGCGATGATGACGAGCGTTAACTTCCATCCCTTCACAAAGCCCATTGCAAAACCGCACACGAAGGTGGTGAAGCGCTGGATAAAGATGCTCACTTGATCCGCAATGGCGTCATTGATCTTGTTGATGTCACTGTGAAATAGCGGAGTCACCACAGACAGAGACATGAGAGTCATTAGCGTTTTTTCAGGTCAGGTCAAATTCAAGAACAACTACAGATATATATTCTTAATTTGGGCCAGTTTTCTAAAGCAGAAAAATAATCCTGCAGCAACAGGAAATGTGAATTATTATGTGGACCATAATTAATGGACATTTTTGTAGGAATTAATACATGTTTTGTTAGGGCAAATAAAGTCTGAAATTTCAACGCCCAACCAGGGAACAAAATTATTGGATCCGAGTACCTGTATACTTTATAGAACTGCAGAATTTCCCTAACAGTTCTTTTTAAAACTCAAATACACTACAATTATATATTTCCTGCTGTGCAGGAAAATTCTCAGCAACTAAAGAGTGATCAAATTAAGATCCTACATCTGTACTGGTCCTAAGCATGTTAGGAAATGCAAATGTTCCCAGAAATGTTTCTATTAAAACTAAACAGGGGAATTTGGTCTGTGTTTTTCTCTTACTCTGACATGCGTGTGTTTAACTCTCCAGTCGAGTTGCAGTCGAACCAGCCGATCTCCATCCTCATCACCTTCCTGAAGTACATCTTTCTGATGATCTGGATCTGTCGCGCTGCAGACGTCACCCACAACGAGATCTAAAAGAGAAATAAGGCATTCAAAGCAATCAAGATCTAGAGCTCTGTCATCAAACTGCTTGAACTCAGTATGTTGATGCCAACGATATACTTACTTGAAGGTATCCTAGCAAGAAAACTGCGCATCCAATGGCAACGTAATAGTAAGCAAAATTGGTCATCTCATACTCAATGTCCAGAAGCCTGAAAATGAGTGTCATACAGATGTAGGATCTTAATTTCAGCCAGTTTGCTCCAGCAGGAAAATAATCCTGCAGTTACAGGGAATGTGAATTATTATGTGGATTCTAATTAATTGATATTTTTGTAGGGGTTGTTACATTTTATGTAAGGGAAAATCAAGTCTGACATTTCAAAATGGAATTATAGCCATCAGAAGCTTTATTAAACCTTGAATACACTACAGGTTTTACATGTCATGCATCGCAGGAAAGTTTTCCTGCAAATTAAGAGTCTACATCTGTACACAAATTACAAAAGACAACAGCTTGAGACCCTAACCTTACCCTAAAATACATAAAGAGACAATTTTCCCTGTGCCCATGACAGTAGGCTACTATAGTTGTCAAATAAAATACATCTTTCTATCCTTAATCCTTGATATAGAAATTCCATGTACAGCAACGTCCTACTCTTGTGCGCAGCAATGAATAGGACTTACCCGCATGTTAAATTCTTCATCTTATCAGTGTTATTGCTGTCCAGCCAGTCTGTCCATGCTGACTGGTTCTTCCACTGTATGGTGTTGTTGATACATTCCTTCCTGGGGTCCAGGAGCTCCTGTAACTCGATGTCGTACTCGATGAAGGTGTCGGTGAGCATCCCGAACACCAGCAGCATGAGAGGCTGGGCGGAACCGTGGAGGAAGGCACACACACTACCCCCCAGCATCATCAGGGTCTCCCGGCATGTGGCGAAACGGAACTGCAAATACACACACACACCAAACACACACACACACACACACACAACCAACCAATGGGTCAGTCATCACAACAGGCGTTCTGATAATCTGACCTACCGTCTCAGAATGTACTACCTGGACAAAATATGCATGCTTTAATCACTGTAACCATGTAGATTGTAATATTGTCATTGCCACAACAAAGGCACCCCATTGGAACCTGCCTGTGTGTGATAAGTCTGGCCCATGATGCTCCATTCTCATATTGTACTACCATTCTTATACCCGTTTCTGAAGATTTCCAGTCCAGTTGTGGTTTAAAGTTCTTATGTACAAGAGTTATGAACCAGCTCTCCCACACATGAGATAACATAAAAACATCTTCATGTGACCTTCACACTACACTACACAACACAACCGCACAGTGAATTCACAGAAGGAACCATAGAGTTAGATACTGTTTTGTTTCATCTCTATGAAAAGAAACACAAATAAAAGACTTTACCAGCTGAAAGAAGCCAATCCTGATAGCAGCTTCATTCTTCTTGTTTGGAGACCTGGGACAATCACAGAGAAATGAGTCAAAGCCTAAAGGACATGAGGGGGAATAATGTAGGGGGAGAAGAGAGACTTACTTTGTGTCCTGTTTCGTGTTCCCCATCATCCTGCAGCAAAGAAAAAAAGAACATACTATTAATGTGTTTTTATGTGTCACAATTCTGAGAAACATTATAAGAAATGGGCTCCAGAGTGGCGCAGCGGTCTAAGGCACCGCATCTCAGTGTTAGAGGCGTCACTACAGACCCTGGTTCGATTCCAGGCTGTATCACAACCGGCTGGGATTGGGAGTCCCATAGTGTGGCGCACAATTGTCACAGCATTGTCCGGGTTTGGCCAGGGTAGGCCATCATTGTAAATAAGAATTTGTTCTTAACTGACTTGCCTGGTTAAATGAAAAAAATCCATAAACTTCTTTTGTTTAATTTATCAATTTTACCAACAAGAACACAAACCACACAGAATATAAGTCATGACAAGTGTTTGTTTTTTTAATCTGAGGAAGATGCACTTACATGTATGCGTCGTTCGGTTCTGTAATAAAGAAATTATAAAGAAATATTATACTTTTCAAAAGCATTGTTTATGTCAGGAAAATGACATCAAAATGATGCATTGAACATAATCATATTTATGCAGGTGTACCTTCATCAAAACCATTGTTTTCTTCTCCCAGCTTTTTGATGCTGTGTAATTTCACTGATCCAGCAGGCATCCTGGACTGTCTACAATACATTTGTAAGAGGAAAGATATATACTAAAAATGAATTACAAAGCCAAAATACATCCCATTTGAAATGTATTGTATTGTCACTGAGATACCTACCAACTTGTTGTTTCCCAAATCCAATAAAAAAAACAACGTATCTCCTCTTTGCACTAAAATCCTTTTGGAATCTGCTTCTTTACATTATAGCCGATCCAATTGTACAGTACACTAATGGTATCCAGTCCGTACTAAGACGTGCTGCCGAGTTCCCCTGACAGCTTGGTGCCACCACTGTGTGTCTGTAGAGATGGCAGGTGGTCACTGATAGTGGGTAAAGAGTAGACTGATAGGGTGACTGTGGGCTGGAAGAGGCTGAGGCCCTCTGCACCACGTACTTATTGAACAAACAAGCCAGGTCTAGGCTGGAACTTGGGGTCATACGATCGTGTTTAGAGGTAAGTGTCCTGTCGGCTTGCACTGCCCAAGGGGCCGATGACCCAGCTATGCAAAGAGTAGGAGAGAGCGTGGTACAAAAAAACAATCCAGACTACATAGCTCTCCTTGCAATGAAAAGGAATCAGGTCAAATCACTTGCATATCAGGGTTTTACACTTGCAATTGCACACACGGTGATGTGTGTTTTTCTTACTTTCTTTAGTTTAGTTTAGTTTAGTTCATTTTATTTTATTTTTACAGGGACAGTGCACATTAATCAACGTTTCAGTAAAAGTGCCGGTTTTAGCCAGCCGGCTAATTTTCAACCGCAGTCCCTGGGCAGGTTATTAAAAACAATTACAATATAGACAATAGCACCATAGAACAAGCAAGACATAGCAACATAGGACAAGCAAGACATAGCATACAGACAGAGCAACATAGAACAAAAAGCAGCAAGACAAAATTCATAAAAGCAACAAAGTGTTTCCACACCTCACAAGCTACAGACAACAGACAACATGGAAAGCGGCAACACACAGCTAGGGACCATGTTCACAAATCTGATTGACCTTCAGCCAGGTCTTCAAGCATTTTGTGAAAGTGTGATATGTGGTGCAGTTATGTGTGTCTGATGGCAGTGTATTCCAGACATGGGAAGCTCTCACAGAGAATGCAGATTTACTAAAGGTGCTTTTCCTTAGGGGAACTATACAGTCACCTCTCATGGCAGACCTTGTGGATCTGCTGCCATATGTCTGGGTTTTCTGTTTAACAAAAATATTGAGTGGAGGGGGAGCCAGGCCATTAAGGATCTTGAATACAAGACATGCGTCGGTGTATTGCACAAGATTTTCCCAACTCAAGAGCTCATGCTTTCTAAGGATGTGACAATGATGATGGCTATTGGGTTTCCTATCAAGCACTTTGAGAGCCTGTTTGTAGACAGACTGAATAGGTTTTAATGTTGTACAGCAAGCTTGGGCCCAACTAGTCAAGCAGTATGTTAAGTGGGGGAGTATCATAGATTTGAAGTACAGTTTTGCTACCTCTGTCGACCATAAATTAGGGCTAAATGGGTGTTATGAGAATGTCAGATAATCATTTTCAAGAATACATAACAAGTCATGATATTAAGCCACAATCACCATCACAATCTGAGGTACGACCTACTTTTGTTCTAGGATTTTTTTTAAGTGATCAAAGACCATGGCAAAATATATAAGACATCCATCGATGATTGGGCTCAGTGTTACACATTCATCGTATCACATTGATTACTTCTAAAGATATTACAGTTTATCGACCCTTCTGCATGTAAACACAAACCGTGTGCAAAGACAGAATACTTTCCAAGAGTTGAAGCTAAGTCAAACAACTTCCAGGTCATCACCCTCAGGGCTGCTGTCCTCTTCAGTCCTAAACAAGCCAATATGATCTGTCTGAAATTATGGTCATACATTTCTGTTTCATTTGCATTTTAGCAGTCTTGTCATAACAGGTTTTCTCCTAACTGGGATGTTTTACCTTAACACTGTTGCTTTTATTTGCTTTCATGGGGTTGGGAAGCCATTACTAACGAGCAACAACACTTCCAATTTGAGACCACAACCTTATTCAAGGAGTAGTATTTTAACTCAAACCAATTTTCCTTTTTGTTTGTGAATTGCGACTGTAAATGGTATGTTTTCTCTCACCATTGGGAAGCAGGTGAATAGGCCTGTGACACAGTGCTTGTGAAGGCTACTGACAGGTGAGGGAAAGGTTCTGGAAACATGCTTGTGAAACATGCCCAAATAAGCGAACAGTTTGTTACGTAATGATTAACTCCCAAAGTAAGTAGTGTTGCCCATTATAGCAACATTATGATAATTGACATTGCAGACCATTACAGGCCACTGCAAGCATTGTTCCTGCTCTATTGTAAACTATGGCTATTCAAATGGCTTGGCAGATAGTCATGTTTACTGACTACTAATACAGCTTGCCTAGATCAGACCTACGTCTATAGTAGTTCATCGATTAATGTAGCATGTTCTGTCCATTAAAAACCTAATACAAAAAATGTACTTAGAGTGGTAGATAAGGTGATAGATAATTGACTGACACAGATTTGGATGTGGTCAACGAATGTACAGATGTAGGATCTTAATTTTATCACCCTGTTGCAGGAGAACTTTCCTGCAATGCATGAAATGTACAACTTGTAGTGTATTGGAGGTTTAAAAAGGCTTCTGAAGATTGTAATTACTTTGAAATTTCAGACTTGATTTTCCCATACGAAAAATGTATCAAGCCCTACAAAAATGTACATGAATTATAATCCACATAATAATGAACATTTCTTGTTGCTGTGGGATCCATTTCCTGCTGTAGCAAACAGCCTCATATTAAGAACCTAGGATGAGCAGAAATGATTTATATTATTGATAATGCCCATTCTCAATAGCCTACAAGTATTTGCCACCATCTAGTGATCATTATAATACAAGGCAAAATATAAACGCAACATGCAAGACATTTTATTGAGTTACAGTTCATATAAGGAAATCAGTCTATTGAAATTAATTCATTAGGCCCTAATCTATGGATATCACATGACTGGGCAGGGGAGTAGCCATGGGTGGGCCTGGGTGGGCATAGGCCAACCCACTTGTGAGCAAAGCCCAGCCAATCAGAATTAGTTTTTCCCCACAAAAGGGCTTTATTATAGACGGAAATACAACTAAATTTCATCAGCTGTCCGGGTGGCTGGTCTATGGAGGTCCTGGGCTGGCGTGGTTGAACATGGTCTGCAGTTGTGAGGCCGGTTGGACATACTGCCAAATTCTCTAAAATGATGTTGGAGGCAGCTTATGGTAGAGAAATTAACATTAAATTATCTGGCAACAGCTCTGGTGGACATTCCTGCAGTCAGCACCCAATTGCACGCTCCCTCAAAACTTGCGTTGTGTGACAAAACTGCACATTTTAATGACCTTTTATTGTCCCCAGCACAAGGTGCACCTGTGTAAAGATTATGCTGTTTAATCAGCTTTTTGACATGACACACCTGTCAGGAGGATGGATTATCTTGGGAAAGGAGAAATGCTCACTAATTGGGATGAAAACAAATGTATGCACACAATTTGAGATAAATAAGCTTTTTGTACATATGGAAAATGTTGTGATCTTTTATTTCAACTCAGGAAACATGAGACCAACACTTTACATGAGTATGTCAAGAGTCAAGAGTATGTTAAGAAGTTTGAAGTTCCTACCAAACGATATCTAATCAAATCATTGTTGACCTTGTTAACTCTAATGACATCACTTGGCTCCGATTGGCCAGTACTAGACATGTGACGTCCTCGGGCAGAGTTTGGTCTTGCGTAGTTTCTGAAAACTGTTACTTTGTTGCGCTGGTAAGGAACCTCTCCAACAGGTACGACTTCAATATTCCACCAGACTGTAATGTTCTTGAACATGTAAAAGTTGAGGATAGGCTATCAATCACAATCTATCATCATTTATCGAACAAATCTTTATTATTATGTCATGTGCAGGGCTTTCAATTATGTAATGCGCCCTAACTTTCCATATTGTGTTATTTGAAACATCGAACGCTTGCATTTAACATGATATTCACATTACAATCAAATGGGAATATAGGAGTGTTGCACTTATTCCTTCCAGTTTATTTGAACCACATTTTTAATAGTATTTGTTAGTTGTGGTTTAAATTACCTTTGGCAAGTTTTGCAATTGATTACAGATAGCAATTGCACAAGACAGCCCACAGTGCACATTGAAACCGGTGTTGTGCCAGAACCCCTCCCTATTTCTATTGTCCTTAATTTTGTGGCTAGAGTCAAATACTTTCTGTAGCACACATCAGAGTCAAATACTTTCTATAGGACAAAATTCACGCAACCGAAATGAATAATTAATGTATCTGTGTTATATTAAACAAAGAGGGAGTCAAATGTTGGCAAGCAATAAACATTTCAGGGCGGCACCTTGCCGGGGACGGCACGGGGCGTCCCCGGGTGCGTGCGGGCGGGCGCTAAAGGAGGGGTTCGACCAGGGCGCCATACAAGCCAGAATACAAGCCAGAACCGCCACATACACTTGAAACAAATAGCCTAAATGAAAACTATTGACAAAAAATGCTTTCTGCTACTAAGATCAGTGATATGTAGGTTTAACTGACAACGAAGTGAAAGAGCAGAAATCTCAACTAGCAAGCAAGTCGCAGCAATGAATAAGGGGGGATTCGGGCAGGGTGAGATCTTAGGCACAACACCGGCATTAATAACTGTTGATCCTTGCTCTGTTCAATCCTGTCTCTGTCATTCCATGCGCTTCAATGAACTCTCCCTGAATGTGGTTGATCTTAAAATTATTTTCCTGATTATCTTATAGCTACAATAATGTTATTACTATAAGCTACTGTTATAAGATGCCTATTAGTGATGAACTGTAAAAGGCAGGTGCTATCATCCCACTTGATTTATGTCTAACCTCATATTGCGTAATGTGCGTATTTCTGTAACTTCCCGTGATGACCCTGGCATTTTGTTAGGTATACTGAGGAATGGGGGGTGGAGCTGGGTAGATGTGACTAGGGCTGTGACGGTCACGACATTTCGTCAGCCAGTGATTGTTAAGCAAATAACTATTGATCTCACAGTAATTGACCATTAAATTAACATAAACACATTTAGCATCTCCTGGCTTCCATACATTTTAAAAAGCCTAATAAATCCATGTAATAAGTCAAAGTAAAGATACCTTAATAGAAAATGACCCAAGTAAAAGTGAAAGTCATCCAGTAAAATCCTACTTGAGTAAAAGTATACTTAAATATACTTAAGTATCAAAAGTAAATGTAATTGCTAAAATATATCTAAGTATCAAAAGTAAAATTATAAATCATTTCAAATTCCTTACATTAAGCAAACCACATGGCACTATTTTCTTGTTTTTTACATTTACAGATAGCCAGGGGCACATTCCAACAGAATGCACAAAGCATTTGTGTTTAGTGAGTCCTCCAGATCAGATACAGTAGGGATGACCAGGTATTTTCTCTTTAAGTGCGTGAATTAGTGTCACGCCCTGGTCTAAGTATTTTGTGTTTTTCTTCATGTATTGGGTCAGGCCAGGGTGTGGCATGGAGTTTTTGTATTGTGGTGTGTTTTGTCTTGGGGTTTTGGTGTGTAGGTTAGTGGGATTGTAGCTTAGTGGGGTGTTCTAGGAAAGTCTATGGCTGTCTGAAGTGGTTCTCAATCAGAGGCAGGTGTTTATCGTTGTCTCTGATTGGGAACCATATTTAGGCAGCCATATTCTTTGGTTGTATTGTGGGTGATTGTCCTTAGTGTCCTCGTTGTTAGTTTGCACCAGTTTAGGCTGTTTCGGTTTTCACATTACGTTTATTGTTTTTTTTGTAAAGTTCGTGTTTCTTTATTATTAAATAAACATGGATTGCAATAGCCACGCTGCATTTTGGTCCGATCCTTGCTACACCTCCTCTTCCGAGGAGGAGATAGAAGAAAACCGTGACAATTAGACCATTTTCCTGTCCTGGCAGGAAAAGGGGGATGCTTGCAACATCTCAAGACATCAGTCAGGATGTTAAAGCTTGGTTGCTAATGGTGATCCCAAGCATACTTCCAAAGTTGGGGCAAAATGGCTTAAGGACAACAAAGTTAAGGTATTGGAGTGGTCATCACGAAACCCTGACCTCAATCCTATTGAAAATTTGTGGGCACAACTGAAAAAGTATGTGCGAGTAAGGAGGCCTACAAACTTGACTCAGTTACACCATCTCTGTCAGGAGGAATGGGCCAAAATTTACCCAACTTATTGTGAGAAAATTGTGGAAGGCTACCCGAAATGTTTGACCCAAGTTAAACAATTTAAAGGCAATGCTACCAAATACTAACTGAGTGTATGTAAACGTCTGACCCACTGGGAATGTGATGAAAGAAATAAAAGCTGTAATAAATCATTCTCTCTACTATTTTTCGAACATTTCACATTCTTAAAATAAAGTAATGATCCTAACTGACCTAAGACAGGGAAGTTTTACTCAGATTAAATGTCTGGAATTGTCAAAAACTGAGTTTAAATGTATTTAAGTGAGTTTAAGGTGTATGTAAACTTCCGAATTCAACTGTACATTTGTCTTATTTTATTGAGTTTGTCCATAAGGCCTATGTTTGTCCATTTGCCATATATGATCATAGGAAGTCGGCTTCCGAACCCAAAAGTCAGTGAACCATGTGCAAATGGCATATATAATGTCGAGATGGCCTATATACTGACCAAATGATATATATCACTATGTTAAGCCCTAAATCAACCTATAAGGTCTATTTGTCATGTTTGGTCATAGGAAGTCAGAATTTCTCATTGGTGTTGATTCAGCATGTCCATTTTGTAATGGGAAGTCCTTATAGATATACATTGGCAATGGACACTGTCAACTTGCAGAAGAGCATGTTCACACTGACATTATAGCATATGTGCAATGGACACAGTCCATTCTCTCATTGGTGTTGATTTCAGCCCGTCCATTTGGTGATGGTAAATCCCTCATTAAAAACATTGGAAATGTACAAATGTACACTGTCCACTTGCAATGTATTACAATAGGCATTTACCATCACAAATTGGACATGCTCTAATATACTGCTGAAATGCCCAATTGTCTGGCTCGTTGAACTCGGGATGGCCTAGCAGTGATAGTGGTTTCACTCCATCGCTTGTTGGTGTTGATTTCAGCCTGTCCATTTAGTGATGGTAAATCCCTCATTAAATACATTGGAAATGTACACTGTCCATTTGCAATATACAATGTACAATGCCAACATATTATACTACCATCAAGTCAGCCATCAGTCAATAAGATATCATTCTGACACCAAACTTATACATACTGACACCAAACTCACTTTGTCCAAATCTTTTAGAAGCCAACTATCAAATATTTCAGAGCCGGCCCACAATTCGTTGCTCCTTCTGTTAAAGCCATAAAAAACATAAACAACATAGTTACATTCGGGCTGTGGGTCCAGTTCTGACATTATGTGTAGGCCTAGCTGAGGCGACCTGAATCCTGAGTTTCGGATCTATAGGTCATTCAGAGCCCGAGCAGCGACCTTAATTAGTGCTGAAAATGCACTTTCTCATTGTTACCTAGCCCCTGAAAGAGCTATCGGCCAGAAACTTGTATGGTCCATCTCTATGGGCCGAGGCGGTTTCAATGCACCAAGTCTTGTGATTCTGGGACTTTTCTAAATGTCGTCATTTTCAAATTGAAGATATGGCAAATGGACAAGGCTGTTTCTCGGCTTGAGAACCTTCTAGAGCTACATATCTCACTGTGCACTACTGGCTTAAGCTCTAGAACAGGTTTATAAAGTTTCAGAGCTCTAGGTCTAGCGGTTCTTTGATGGTTTGAATGCCAATAACTATTGCAGGCTCTGTGTGTCTGTAAGCCCCACACTGTGTCTCACCATGTTTGTTTTAGCATCATGAAATGGACGCTGTATGATTTCTCATAAACTACGATAGATAAATGTTTGGTTCTATTTTTCCTTACACCGTAGGTTTATGTACTTTGACGTTGTCAAATTAGTGCTGTATTACCGTTTTCACTGAGTTTCGTCTTTGAAGTCTTTTCCATTTACGAGAAACGGCCATGTCCATTTGGTGATGAAATATCCATTTGCAATATACAGCCAGTCGCCATCTAGTGGAATATTCCAGTACAAGAGAACATTTTCTATTAAAACAACATTATATTGCGGAACAGAGTGTCCTGGAAACTTTATTTTTGCAATTCCCGGAAGCCCGGGCCCCGGAGGGCGACCCGAGGCTGTCGGTCTATTTTAACATAACCCCTGCGGACGTCTAGTAAGGGACTGTCCATTTGCCATGTGGAAATCCTCATTGATCATATGGGAGATAACGCAAGGGTCCCTTCATGTATGTTAGGTCCTGAGGCTATGCCAATTGGATGTGGGCTATACTAGTTCATTTAGCAGACAAGATTTACTTATAATTCCGTGGCATTATTTTATATTATGAAGAATACAATTGAACAAAGCTGAATAAAATATAAATATTTTTTCCAAATTATTTGAAAGAGTGCACACATGTTGAGCAGTTAACAAAGAAATAGGTACTCCTATATGGTTAATTTAGAGTTATTAATGTAACTTTAGTTGTTCTACAAATGTTGGGCTATTTGTTTAGATTTTTAATACATTGTAAGGTTGCATGATGAGACTCTAATGATGATTTGAAAAAAAGTCGCTTAAAAGGCACGAGCTCTGCTTTGTTTTTTACGCAGGGTGTACACACTCCAATAGTAACTCATTCCCAATATGGCAAGCACTTGATAATGCCTCGAATTTCACAGTGGAATCCTGTGACTGTAATGCACCTTTAAAAAATCCATGCTTTTTTGAGGCCCAGAGTGCTGCCGGCTCTCCGTCACTTGATCGGGTCTTTCTCACAGGCTAAGACAGACCCATCGGGGACGCAACTGTGTGCATCCTTATCCAATTCCGAGGTGCATATTGAAGATATTGGAAGAACTGTACACATTTACTTTTCATCAGCCAACAAGATGAGTAGGCCTAACGAACAGCAAAATCACTAGCCTATGTCTACTATCCCCCATAGTACAAAAGTCGACTATTCAATTCTGTGCGAGAAATAAATATTCAAAACATAGTCTGGGACAGTTGTGGCGTGCGATAGATCCCAAATTAATACAACCACTAGCATTTAAAAAAACTGTTTTATGCAATGTGGCTGACACAACAGATCAGAACCTTTAGCTTAAAATGTTGATAAACAAGAGATGACTTATTAAAAGGCTGTCTGTCTCATCCTGTCCCAGACATGTTTCTGTACATCCTTGGACTGGTGGTGTTTTACTACCTGTACCGCTGGTTCCGGGAGATCCCCAGAGTCCCAGACAAAGGAGACAAATATGTCTACATCACGGGGTGTGACTCTGGTTTCGGCAACCTACTGGCCAGACATCTGGACGAGCTGGGTTTCTGTGTGATCGCATCCTGCTTCACAGAGAAGGGAGAGGAAGATCTGAGGAAGGCCTGTTCAGGCAGATTCACCACCCTCCACCTGGATGTCAAAAAGAACGAGAGTGTCGACAAAGCAGCCGCTTTGATTAAAGATAAAGTTGGGGCTAAAGGTGAGTGTCAGTGTTTATATTGAAAAGCAAACAGTCCTATCATCATCATTTGTTTCAAGTTATACCAGTCAAATTATGCAATATTACCAGTTAAGTTGACATTCATGTTAGTGCCGGAATCTTTGTCCTTATGTCCTCTTCTTACCAAACACCTGTGAATATAATGGCTGTTCATAGAGCTACCTAATGACCTGTCACCTTCTAGGCCTGTGGGCTGTGGTGAACAACGCAGGTGTGGCCATCCCCTCGGCCCCCTGTGATTGGCTGACCATTGATGACTACAAGTCCATGCTGGACGTGAACCTGAACGGGGTCATCGCAGTCACCCTGAGTGTGCTGCCCCTCATCAAGAAGGCCAGGGGTCGCGTGGTCAACGTAGCCAGTGTGTTCGGCAGGATCAGTCCAGTCGGAGGACCTTACACTGTGTCTAAGTATGGAGTGGAGGCCTTCAATGACAGTCTCAGGTGAAACAAGAACATTATCCTATCCATGCCATATTTTTTATCAGTGTTTTTTAAAAATGTTTTACATATATTCAGTAATCTAGCAATGGTGAACCATAAGCAATACAACTTTGACTGTTTGACTTGATGAAACTATAAAAACCTGTAACAGAAGTTTTGTTACCTTGTTTTTCAGGAGAAACATGGTACCTTTCGGAGTCAAAGTCCTCTGCATTGAGCCAGGCTTTTTCAAGACCACCGTGACTGACTCGATAGTCCTGGGGAAAAGCATCAAGCAGCTGTGGGAGAAGATGCCACAAGAAGTCAGAGATGATTATGGACCTGATTATTTGGACAAGGGTAAATATAAGTTTTATTTTCTTACATTCTGGAATGTATTCATTTAACAAATGTTTTATTTATCCTATGCAAAATGTGGCCATTTTTTTATTCTGTCTGCCCACTGTGACACCCAGTCTTTCAAAGGATTTGATCTATTCAGAAAGCATTATTCACCCGATGTTCTAGTGAAAGTGGCCATCTTGAATAGCTAAAGGCAAACATGTAACATGGTTCCTAACCTTCCCTGTCCCTTCTAGTGGACGTGATGATGAGGAGAAGCTTGCCAAGATGTCTGACGCTGACCTGATGAAGGTGGTGAGCTGTATGGAGCATGCTATCTCTGCAGTCCGTCCCTCGCACCCGCTACTCACCAGGGTGGGACGCCAAGCTCTTCTGGATCCCTATGTCCTACATGCCAACCGGGTTTGCCGACTGGCTACTGCTCAAGGAAGCCATCCTACCAGCCAAGGCTGTCAACTAAGGCTGATTCAAGATTGTCAGTGTTTATGCTGTCAGAACAAATACTTGATTGTGCTGTGCTACTGATTGTCTTTAATGAATATAACACTTTTGTACCCTACGGTCTGCAGGGCGAAATACAGTATGATGTATGCTTTGCTAGACATTGTTTAACCTCTGACCTGTAACAAAAAAATAAAAGCCATAATTGATATTTGGTTGCATGGTGGATAACTGAAGATAGTTCACTCAGGCCATTCATCATTGAAAAAAAAATTCAGTTACAGTTTACTTAAGGGAATGGCTCTACCATGGACACCAATTCAATCGCAGCTGGGTCTGGTCTACTTAATTCATTGACTTCCATTGAAACAGAACATTTGTGGGATGTCTCGCTTCCTCTTCCATCCATGGTCCGTATGACATGGGCCGTGTTGGGTTGGTCTTTGAGAACTTTACAAGATAAATGGGGATGAAGATCAAGGTCTGAGTGTCTTTGTCCTTGATGTGCTGATATTGGTATGTTGAAGGAAACCTGCACCTGGAGGGAAGTGACCAAAAAAGGAAGTTCACAAGATTTGAATCATTCAGATTCTCTCAACTTCACTGATATTAGCAGATTCAAATACCACACATTCACAACTTAAATATTAAATTCTATAACAATTGTAAATATTGGTAGGAGATAAGTACGTCTATGAAAGATTTACACCCTTTTATTTCGATCTTGCAGCCCATGTCAGATTTCTACCTTAAATACATACAGTACCAGTGAAAACAATTTAGACACACCTTCTCATTCAATGGTTTTTATTTTGACTATTTTCTACATTCTAGAATAGAGAAGACATCAAAACTATGAAATAACACATATGGAATAAGGTAACCAAAAAAGTGTTAAAACAAATGTAAATATATTTTATATTTGAGATTCTTCAAAGTAGCCACCCTTTGCCTTGACAGCTTTGCACACTCTTGGTATTCTCTCAACCAGCTTCATGAGGAATGCTTTTCCAACAGTCTTTAAGGAGCTCCCACATATGCTGAGCACTTGTTGGCTGCTTTTCCTTCACTCTGCGGTTCAACTCATCCCAAACCATCTCAATTGGGTTGAGGTCGGGTGATTGTGGAGGCCAGGTCATCTGATGCAGCTCTCCAGCACTCTGGTCAAACAGCCCGTACACAGCCTGGAAGTGTGTTTTGGGTCAATGTCCTTTTGAAAAAAAAAATGATAGTCCCACTAAGCGCAAACCAGATGGAATGGTGTATCGCTGCAGAATGCTGTGGTAGCCATGCTGGTTAAGTGTGTTTTGAATTCTAAAATCACTGAGTGTCACCAGCAAAGCACCCCCACACCATCTCCTCCATACTTCAGTGGGTACCACACATGCATAGATCATCCGTTTGCCTACTTTGCAACTCACAAAGACAGCAGTTGGAACCAAAATCTCAAATGTGGAATCAGACCAAAGGACAGATTTCCACCGGTCTAATGTCCATTGGTCGTGTTTCTTGGCCCGAGCAAGTCTCTTTATTGGTGTCCTTTTTTGGAAGCAATTTGACCATGAAGGCCTGATTCAGTCTCCTCTGCGCAGTTGATGTTGAGATGTGTGTTACTTGAAATCTGTGAAGCATTTATTTGGGCTGCAATTTCTGAGGCTGGTAACTAATGAACTTCTCCTCTGCAGAGGTAACTCTGGGCCTTCCTTTCCTGTGGCGGTCCTCACGAGAGTCAGTTTCAACATAGCACTTGGTTTTTGCAACTACACTTGAACTTTGACATTTTCCAGATTGACTACCTTTCATGTCTTAATGGACTGTCATTTCGCTTAGCTTATTTGAGCTGTTGTTCCCTATTTGGTCTTATACCAAATATGGCTCTTTTCTGTATACCTCACCTACATTGTCAACACAACTGATTGGCTCAAATGCATCAAGGAAAGAAATTCCACAAAACATGGCGCACCTGTTAATTGAAATGCATTCCAGGTAACTACCTCATGAAGCTGGTTGAGAGAATGCCAATACTGTGGCTACTTTGAAGAATCTCAAATACAATATATCTTACATGAATGTGATATTTCATAGTTGTCACCATTATTCTACAATGTAGAAAATAGTAAAAATAGACAGGTAATGGCAGAGTGATTTCTGCATATTGCACCTTTCACATCTCAGCAGCAAGCTATACTGAAGCATTTTACAATTACTGTAGGTAGGTCTTATAAATTACATCACTGCACAAAGAATGACAAACGTCGCTCAACTTTAACAGCCGTTTTATTTAGTCACTCAAAGCCTTTGAACGCCATCTAGTGGATCATTGCTGTAGGATGACATTTTACAACCAGTCTGACAGCACCCAGACAGGAATAGCATTGCAACATTACATTGAAAAATGCCAAAATATACAGTAGAGACCAAACCAAAAACAAATCTTTATTCCACTGGAAAGATTACCTATAACTTTACATGACAGGGAATTGTTGCATGTGACATTACAAATCAAGTGCTCCTTTTACACAACCCTCCATTTATTTGCTTCTCTCTCTCTCCTCACAGTTAAAGATGAACTTATGCGAGATCCTTCGCCATCTGTGCGGCCTTCTCAACCACCTCCTCGATGGGTCCGACCATGTAGAAAGCCTGCTCGGGCAGGGCATCGTACTCACCTGGAGGGAAAGAATGACCATACGCTCCAATCAGAATGTCACACCGGCAACACCAAGGATATGCATTAGTTTAAGAAAGGTAGACGGACCGAAATGTTGCCATGAGCAGAACTGCAGATATTGCAACGAGTGAGATGCAAGACTAGGCGCATGACTCGATTGTTACGTGGGAGCCACGGCACCAAAACAGCCAGCTTCAACCTCGTGCGTTAACGCCCTTAGTAGTTGCAGAAGTTGACCCACTAAGCTGTTTACTTCATCCATCTACATCATATCGCAGAGTCCACCTTTAAAACCTAATCACAAGTACTACGTACCATTTAGAATGCTCTGGAAGCCACTGATAGTCTCCTTGAGTGGCACCAGCTTGCCAGCGTGACCAGTGAAGACCTCCGCCACCTGGAAGGGCTGGGACAGGAAACGCTGGATCTTGCGGACGCGAGAGACAATCAGCTTGTCCTCCTCAGACAACTCATCCATACCCAGGATGGCAATGATATCCTGCAGGGACTTGTAGTCCTGAGAGGGGAGAGTTGTTGGCATAATGTTAGGGGCAAGGTTGGTCATTCATCATTAGAATCGGTGTAGTGCCGCTTTCCATGTCTAGCTTGTTTTAAGCATCTTACGCTATTGTTAATGCACTGTCTGAATGCTACGTGTTGATTGTCTTATGTTGCTCTGCTTGTGCTCACTGCTCATTATGGGAATTGTTTTTAATAACCTGCCCAGGGTGTGCAGCTGAACATTTCAGGTGGCTAAATCCAGCTCTTTCCCCAAAACATTGATTAATGTGCACTGTCCCTGTAAAAATAAACTCAAAGGTCAGGGTGACTGGTAAACAAGGGTGGCTTAAGACACTAACCTGGAGGATCTTCTGCACGCCACGAGCAACGTCATAGTGCTCAGCGCCGACAATGTTGGGGTCCATGATACGGGAGGTGGAATCCAGGGGATCCACAGCGGGATAGATACCCAGCTCAGCGATGGCACGGGACAACACAGTGGTGGCGTCCAAGTGAGCGAAGGTGGTGGCAGGGGCAGGATCAGTCAAATCATCAGCCGGCACATAGATGGCCTTAGAGAAGACAGGTTGTTACATTCACAGGTAGCGTTTCAGTCTTGAAGCCATGTCAGACTATTGGGTGCTACAGACTGCCATGTTAGCGTGGTCCTCCAACAGGCCTATGCTGCTTGAACTCCAGCTTACCTGCACAGAGGTGATGGAACCCTTCTTGGTGGTGGTGATTCTCTCCTGCATGGTACCCATGTCAGTGGCCAGGGTGGGCTGGTAACCCACAGCGGAGGGGATACGACCCAGCAGGGCAGACACCTCTGAGCCAGCCTGGGTGAAGCGGAAGATGTTGTCGATGAAGAGCAGCACATCCTGACCCTCCCTGGTCACGGAAATACTCAGCCACAGTCAGACCAGTCAGAGCCACACGAGCACGGGCGCCTGGGGGCTCGTTCATTTGTCCATACACCAGAGCCACCTAGGGGTTTGGAGGAGAGGACACCATTAGAAAACACATCTAATAGAAACTAAAGGGGAAAGGCTGATGTGAACATCAAGTCAAGTGGGTAATGAGGTCAACTTTCCAGACTGGTGATATGCTACAACAACTTTTTGGGTGACAATTCATAGAAATGTGAATAAGAGACTAGCCATTTTCATTGAAAGCAAGTCTAAGAAGCAGTAGATATGATCCATTTCTATGCTTCACGTTAAGTTTCTGCATCATACTTTGGTACACCAGTGTCAAACAGCTGAAAATGTTTTCGTTATAGAAAATATATTTCATAGCGGTTTAGATGGCACTATGATTCTCTATGCTATTTTTTTTATTTATTTTTTTTATTTTAGAAGAGATGAAAAATGTTGGCCTTAATTCTATTGGGTTATACAAACGCATTGAAAAACAGGTTGTTTAGTTTTCGGGACTGTCTCCAGATATACACTACCAGAACTGTATTTGACTGGTATCAGGGGACCTTCAGAGGAGTCTTGAGGCCATCCTAGAGCAAACCATGTACATGCTTGAGAGGGTCACCCTTACAGAGGGGTCATACTAGTGCGTATCCCAAACTGTTATGACGCTACAGACAGTTAGCAGATCTGCTGTACCAACTTTAGACAAGTCCCAAGACACGTGTGGGGGGGGGCAAAACAGTGTTCATTAGTCTCATCTTTCAATAGAGGGGTCAAAGTAGTATGCAGGCCAAACCGGTTCAGGACACTACAGACAATTGTGAGAAGACCAATTTTCAGGATGGCTCATGGTCTGACAAACACTGCTCTAGCGTTGTCACCCTTCACTGCAGTTGCAGAAGTATTATAGGTGGATTGATACATCTAATGCAAAAAAGCAGATCTCTGGCTTAAACGGACGCATTATGGGGATTTTAAATGCTAATTAGTTCCCATGCGGGAGTTGACATTAATTAAGTAAAAAATAATTAAAAACCTCATCTTAAGGGTTAAATAGAGGCACCTGCTTATGACTGTCAAATGTAGCCAGTTGTTCACCTTGGAGGTGTCATCCTTCAGGTTGATGACACCCGACTCAATCATCTCGTGGTACAAGTCATTTCCTTCGCGGGTACGCTCTCCCACTCCGGCAAACACAGAGTAACCACCATGGGCCTTGGCCACATTGTTAATCAGCTCCATGATCAACACAGTCTTTCCTACACCAGCCCCACCGAACAGACCTATAGAAAAGGGCACAATTTGCTTTCATTAAACATTAGCTAAATATTTGCAAATATGTGAAAGAATGATGTCAGTTGTCCCACATACCAATTTTGCCTCCCTTGGCGTAGGGAGCCAGCAAATCTACCACCTTGATGCCAGTTACCAGGATCTCCTGCTCCACACTCATGTCAGTGAACTCTGGGGCCTCGGCGTGGATGGCAGCAGTCCTAAAATAAATATAAAGATTAGAGACAATATTGACCTGAACAAGCAATTTCCAATTGCTTATCATTCAGACAGACTCAAGACCGTTCTTTGAATCATGCATAAAAAAATATTGACTTCCTTAATTGTTGTGTTTACCATTTCTAAACCTGTTATGAATTGGCTGATAGACAAAGTGCTTACTGCTTGGTAGAGATTGGTCCCCTCTCATCAATGGGCTCTCCAATAACATTCATGATTCTGCCTAGGGTCTCGGGACCTACTGGGATTCTGATGGGATCGCCAGTGTCCACAACCTTCTGTCCACGGACAAGACTTTCTGTACCATCCATGGCAATGGTACGCACAGTGTTCTCACCTGAAAGTTGACAACTTATTGTGGAGCAATTCAAATAATATCTGAGCTGGATGTTACCGATTATGCAAAGTTGGCCAGCTTGCCTAGATCAGACCTACGTCTATAGTAGTTCATCGATTAATGTAGCATGTTCTGTCAATTAAAAACCTAATACAAAAATGTACTTAGAGTGGTAGATAAGGTGATAGATAATTGACTGACACAGATTTGGATGTGGTCAACGAATGTACAGATGTAGGATCTTAATTTTATCACCCTGTTGCAGGAGAACTTTCCTGCAATGCATGAAATGTACAACTTGTAGTGTATTGGAGGTTTAAAAGGCTTCTGAAGATTGTAATTTATACTTTGAAATTTCAGACTTGATTTTCCCATACGAAAAATGTATCAAGCCCTACAAAAATGTACATGAATTATAATCCACATAATAATGAACATTTCTTGTTGCTGTGGGATCCTTTTCCTGCTGTAGCAAACAGCCTCATATTAAGAACCTAGGATGAGCAGAAATGATTTATATTATTGATAATGCCCATTTTCAATAGCCTACAAGTATTTGCCACCATCTAGTGATCATTGTAATACAAGGCAAAATATAAACGCAACATGCAAGACATTTTATTGAGTTACAGTTCATATAAGGAAATCAGTCTATTGAAATTAATTCATTAGGCCCTAATCTATGGATATCACATGACTGGGCAGGGGAGTAGCCATGGGTGGGCCTGGGTGGGCATAGGCCAACCCACTTGTGAGCAAAGCCCAGCCAATCAGAATTAATTTTTCCCCACAAAAGGGCTTTATTATAGACGGAAATACAACTAAATTTCATCAGCTGTCCGGGTGGCTGGTCTCAGACGATCTCGCAGGTGAAGAAGTCGGATATGGAGGTCCTGGGCTGGCATGGTTGAACATGGTCTGCAGTTGTGAGGCCGGTTGGACATACTGCCAAATTCTCTAAAATGATGTTGGAGGCAGCTTATGGTAGAGAAATTAACATTAAATTATCTGGCAACAGCTCTGGTGGACATTCCTGCAGTCAGCACCCAATTGCACGCTCCTCAAAACTTGCGTTGTGTGACAAAACTGCACATTTTAATGACCTTTTATTGTCCCCAGCACAAGGTGCACCTGTGTAAAGATTATGCTGTTTAATCAGCTTTTTGACATGACACACCTGTCAGGAGGATGGATTATCTTGGGAAAGGAGAAATGCTCACTAATTGGGATGAAAACAAATGTATGCACACAATTTGAGATAAATAAGCTTTTTGTACATATGGAAAATGTTGTGATATTTTATTTCAACTCAGGAAACATGAGACCAACACTTTACATGAGTATGTCAAGAGTCAAGAGTGATGTTAAGAAGTTTGAAGTTCCTACCAAACGATATCTAATCAAATCATTGTTGACCTTGTTAACTCTAATGACATAACTTGGCTCCGATTGGCCAGTGCTGGGGCAGAGTTTGGTCTTGCGTAGTTTCTGAAAACTGTTACTTTGTTGCGCTGGTAAGGAACCTCTCCAACAGGTACGACTTCAATATTCCACCAGACTGTAATGTTCTTGAACATGTAAAAGTTGAGGATAGGCTATCAATCACAATCTATCATCATTTATCGAACAAATCTTTATTATTATGTCATGTGCAGGGCTTTCAATTATGTAATGCGCCCTAACTTTCCATATTGTGTTATTTGAAACATCGAACGCTTGCATTTAACATGATATTCACATTACAATCAAATGGGAATGTAGGAGTGTTGCACTTATTCCTTCCAGTTTATTTGAACCACATTTTTAATAGTATTTGTTAGTTGTGGTTTAAATGACCTTTGGCAAGTTTTGCAATTGATTACAGATAGCAATTGCACAAGACAGCCCACAGTGCACATTGAAACCGGTGTTGTGCCAGAACCCCTCCCTATTTCTACTGTCCTTAATTTTGTGGCTAGAGTCAAATACTTTCTGTAGCACACATCAGAGTCAAATACTTTCTATAGGACAACTTCACGCAACCGAAATGAATAATTAATGTATCTGTGTTATATTAAACAAAGAGGGAGTAAAATGTTGGCAAGCAATAAACATTTCAGGGAGGCACCTTGCCGGGGACGGCACGGGGCGTCCCCGGGTGCGTGCGGGCGGGCGCTAAAGGAGGGGTTCGACCAGGGCGCCATACAAGCCAGAATACAAGCCAGAACACTTGAAACAAATAGCCTAAATGAAAACTGTTGACAAAAAATGCTTTCTGCTACTAAGATCAGTGATATGTAGGTTTAACTGACAACGAAGTGAAAGAGCAGAAATCTCAACTAGCAAGCAAGTCGCATCAATGAATAAGGGGGGATTCGGGCAGGGTGAGATCTTAGGCACAACACCGGCATTAATAACTGTTGATCCTTGCTCTGTTCAATCCTGTCTCTGTCATTCCATGCGCTTCAATGAACTCTCCCTGAATGTGGTTGATCTTAAAATTATTTTCCTGATTATCTTATAGCTACAATAATGTTATTACTATAAGCTACTGTTATAAGATGCCTATTAGTGATGAACTGTAAAAGGCAGGTGCTATCATCCCACTTGATTTATGTCTAACCTCATATTGTGTAATGTGCATATTTCTGTAACTTCCCGTGATGACCCTGGCATTTTGTTTGGTATACTGAGGAATGGGGGTGGAGCTGGGTAGATGTGACTAGGGCTGTGACGGTCACGACATTTCGTCAGCCAGTGATTGTTAAGCAAATAACTATTGATCTCACAGTCAAAATTTACCCAACTTATTGTGAGAAAATTGTGGAAGGCTACCCGAAATGTTTGACCCAAGTTAAACAATTTAAAGGCAATGCTACCAAATACTAACTGAGTGTATGTAAACGTCTGACCCACTGGGAATGTGATGAAAGAAATAAAAGCTGTAATAAATCATTCTCTCTACTATTTTTCGAACATTTCACATTCTTAAAATAAAGTAATGATCCTAACTGACCTAAGACAGGGAAGTTTTACTCAGATTAAATGTCTGGAATTGTCAAAAACTGAGTTTAAATGTATTTAAGTGAGTTTAAGGTGTATGTAAACTTCCGAATTCAACTGTACATTTGTCTTATTTTATTGAGTTTGTCCATAAGGCCTATGTTTGTCCATTTGCCATATATGATCATAGGAAGTCGGCTTCCGAACCCAAAAGTCAGTGAACCATGTGCAAATGGCATATATAATGTCGAGATGGCCTATATACTGACCAAATGATATATATCACTATGTTAAGCCCTAAATCAACCTATAAGGTCTATTTGTCATGTTTGGTCATAGGAAGTCAGAATTTCTCATTGGTGTTGATTCAGCATGTCCATTTTGTAATGGGAAGTCCTTATAGATATACATTGGCAATGGACACTGTCAACTTGCAGAAGAGCATGTTCACACTGACATTATAGCATATGTGCAATGGACACAGTCCATTCTCTCATTGGTGTTGATTTCAGCCCGTCCATTTGGTGATGGTAAATCCCTCATTAAAAACATTGGAAATGTACAAATGTACACTGTCCACTTGCAATGTATTACAATAGGCATTTACCATCACAAATTGGACATGCTCTAATATACTGCTGAAATGCCCAATTGTCTGGCTCGTTGAACTCGGGATGGCCTAGCAGTGATAGTGGTTTCACTCCATCGCTTGTTGGTGTTGATTTCAGCCTGTCCATTTAGTGATGGTAAATCCCTCATTAAATACATTGGAAATGTACACTGTCCATTTGCAATATACAATGTACAATGCCAACATATTATACTGCCATCAAGTCAGCCATCAGTCAATAAGATATCATTCTGACACCAAACTTATACATACTGACACCAAACTCACTTTGTCCAAATCTTTTAGAAGCCAACTATCAAATATTTCAGAGCCGGCCCACAATTCGTTGCTCCTTCTGTTAAAGCCATAAAAAACATAAACAACATAGTTACATTCGAGCTGTGGGTCCAGTTCTGACATTATGTGTAGGCCTAGCTGAGGCGACCTGAATCCTGAGTTTCGGATCTATAGGTCATTCAGAGCCCGAGCAGCGACCTTAATTAGTGCTGAAAATGCACTTTCTCATTGCTACCTAGCCCCTGAAAGAGCTATCGGCCAGAAACTTGTATGGTCCATCTCTATGGGCCGAGGCGGTTTCAATGCACCAAGTCTTGTGATTCTGGGACTTTTCTAAATGTCGTCATTTTCAAATTGAAGATATGGCAAATGGACAAGGCTGTTTCTCGGCTTGAGAACCTTCTAGAGCTACATATCTCACTGTGCACTACTGGCTTAAGCTCTAGAACAGGTTTATAAAGTTTCAGAGCTCTAGGTCTAGCGGTTCTTTGATGGTTCGAATGCCAATAACTATTGCAGGCTCTGTGTGTCTGTAAGCCCCACACTGTGTCTCACCATGTTTGTTTTAGCATCATGAAATGGACGTTGTATGATTTCTCATAAACTACGATAGATAAATGTTTGATTCTATTTTTCCTTACACCGTAGGTTTATGTACTTTGACGTTGTCAAATTAGTGCTGTATTACCGTTTTCACCGAGTTTCGTCTTTGAAGTCTTTTCCATTTACGAGAAACGGCCATGTCCATTTGGTGATGAAATATCCATTTGCAATATACAGCCAGTCGCCATCTAGTGGAATATTCCAGTACAAGAGAACATTTTCTATTAAAACAACATTATATTGCGGAACAGAGTGTCCTGGAAACTTTATTTTTGCAATTCCCGGAAGCCCGGGCCCCGGAGGGCGACCCGAGGCTGTCGGTCTATTTTAACATAACCCCTGCGGACGTCTAGTAAGGGACTGTCCATTTGCCATGTGGAAATCCTCATTGATCATATGGGAGATAACGCAAGGGTCCCTTCATGTATGTTAGGTCCTGAGGCTATGCCAATTGGATGTGGGCTATACTAGTTCATTTAGCAGACAAGATTTACTTATAATTCCGTGGCATTATTTTATATTATGAAGAATACAATTGAACAAAGCTGAATAAAATATAAATATTTTTTCCAAATTATTTGAAAGAGTGCACACATGTTGAGCAGTTAACAAAGAAATAGGTACTCCTATATGGTTAATTTAGAGTTATTAATGTAACTTTAGTTGTTCTACAAATGTTGGGCTATTTGTTTAGATTTTTAATACATTGTAAGGTTGCATGATGAGACTCTAATGATGATTTGAAAAAAAGTCGCTTAAAAGGCACGAGCTCTGCTTTGTTTTTTACGCAGGGTGTACACACTCCAATAGTAACTCATTCCCAATATGGCAAGCACTTGATAATGCCTCGAATTTCACAGTGGAATCCTGTGACTGTAATGCACCTTTAAAAAATCCATGCTTTTTGAGGCCCAGAGTGCTGCCGGCTCTCCGTCACTTGATCGGGTCTTTCTCACAGGCTAAGACAGACCCATCGGGGACGCAACTGTGTGCATCCTTATCCAATTCCGAGGTGCATATTGAAGATATTGGAAGAACTGTACACATTTACTTTTCATCAGCCAACAAGATGAGTAGGCCTAACGAACAGCAAAATCACTAGCCTATGTCTACTATCCCCCATAGTACAAAAGTCGACTATTCAATTCTGTGCGAGAAATAAATATTCAAAACATAGTCTGGGACAGTTGTGGCGTGCGATAGATCCCAAATTAATACAACCACTAGCATTTAAAAAAACTGTTTTATGCAATGTGGCTGACACAACAGATCAGAACCTTTAGCTTAAAATGTTGATAAACAAGAGATGACTTATTAAAAGGCTGTCTGTCTCATCCTGTCCCAGACATGTTTCTGTACATCCTTGGACTGGTGGTGTTTTACTACCTGTACCGCTGGTTCCGGGAGATCCCCAGAGTCCCAGACAAAGGAGACAAATATGTCTACATCACGGGGTGTGACTCTGGTTTCGGCAACCTACTGGCCAGACATCTGGACGAGCTGGGTTTCTGTGTGATCGCATCCTGCTTCACAGAGAAGGGAGAGGAAGATCTGAGGAAGGCCTGTTCAGGCAGATTCACCACCCTCCACCTGGATGTCAAAAAGAACGAGAGTGTCGACAAAGCAGCCGCTTTGATTAAAGACAAAGTTGGGGCTAAAGGTGAGTGTCAGTGTTTATATTGAAAAGCAAACAGTCCTATCATCATCATTTGTTTCAAGTTATACTAGTCAAATTATGCAATATTACCAGTTCAGTTGACATTCATGTTAGTGCCGGAATCTTTGTCCTTATGTCCTCTTCTTACCAAACACCTGTGAATATAATGGCTGTTCATAGAGCTACCTAATGACCTGTCACCTTCTAGGCCTGTGGGCTGTGGTGAACAACGCAGGTGTGGCCATCCCCTCGGCCCCCTGTGATTGGCTGACCATTGATGACTACAAGTCCATGCTGGACGTGAACCTGAATGGGGTCATCGCAGTCACCCTGAGTGTGCTGCCCCTCATCAAGAAGGCCAGGGGTCGCGTGGTCAACGTAGCCAGTGTGTTCGGCAGGATCAGTCCAGTCGGAGGACCTTACACTGTGTCTAAGTATGGAGTGGAGGCCTTCAATGACAGTCTCAGGTGAAACAAGAACATTATCCTATCCATGCCATATTTTTTATCAGTGTTTTTAAAAAATGTTTTACATATATTCAGTAATCTAGCAATGGTGAACCATAAGCAATACAACTTTGACTGTTTGACTTGATGAAACTATAAAAACCTGTAACAGAAGTTTTGTTACCTTGTTTTTCAGGAGAAACATGGTACCTTTCGGAGTCAAAGTCCTCTGCATTGAGCCAGGCTTTTTCAAGACCACCGTGACTGACTCGATAGTCCTGGGGAAAAGCATCAAGCAGCTGTGGGAGAAGATGCCACAAGAAGTCAGAGATGATTATGGACCTGATTATTTGGACAAGGGTAAATATAAGTTTTATTTTCTTACATTCTGGAATGTATTCATTTAACAAATGTTTTATTTATCCTATGCAAAATGTGGCCATTTTTTTATTCTGTCTGCCCACTGTGACACCCAGTCTTTCAAAGGATTTGATCTATTCAGAAAGCATTATTCACCCGATGTTCTAGTGAAAGTGGCCATCTTGAATAGCTAAAGGCAAACATGTAACATGGTTCCTAACCTTCCCTGTCCCTTCTAGTGGACGTGATGATGAGGGAGAAGCTTGCCAAGATGTCTGACGCTGACCTGATGAAGGTGGTGAGCTGTATGGAGCATGCTATCTCTGCAGTCCGTCCTCGCACCCGCTACTCACCAGGGTGGGACGCCAAGCTCTTCTGGATCCCTATGTCCTACATGCCAACCGGGTTTGCCGACTGGCTACTGCTCAAGGAAGCCATCCTACCAGCCAAGGCTGTCAACTAAGGCTGATTCAAGATTGTCAGTGTTTATGCTGTCAGAACAAATACTTGATTGTGCTGTGCTACTGATTGTCTTTAATGAATATAACACTTTTGTACCCTACGGTCTGCAGGGCGAAATACAGTATGATGTATGCTTTGCTAGACATTGTTTAACCTCTGACCTGTAACAAAAAAATAAAAGCCATAATTGATATTTGGTTGCATGGTGGATAACTGAAGATAGTTCACTCAGGCCATTCATCATTGAAAAAAAATTCAGTTACAGTTTACTTAAGGGAATGGCTCTACCATGGACACCAATTCAATCGCAGCTGGGTCTGGTCTACTTAATTCATTGACTTCCATTGAAACAGAACATTTGTGGGATGTCTCGCTTCCTCTTCCATCCATGGTCCGTATGACATGGGCCGTGTTGGGTTGGTCTTTGAGAACTTTACAAGATAAATGGGGATGAAGATCAAGGTCTGAGTGTCTTTGTCCTTGATGTGCTGATATTGGTATGTTGAAGGAAACCTGCACCTGGAGGGAAGTGACCAAAAAGGAAGTTCACAAGATTTGAATCATTCAGATTCTCTCAACTTCACTGATATTAGCAGATTCAAATACCACACATTCACAACTTAAATATTAAATTCTATAACAATTGTAAATATTGGTAGGAGATAAGTACGTCTATGAAAGATTTACACCCTTTTATTTCGATCTTGCAGCCCATGTCAGATTTCTACCTTAAATACATACAGTACCAGTGAAAACAATTTAGACACACCTTCTCATTCAATGGTTTTTATTTTGACTATTTTCTACATTCTAGAATAGAGAAGACATCAAAACTATGAAATAACACATATGGAATAAGGTAACCAAAAAAGTGTTAAAACAAATGTAAATATATTTTATATTTGAGATTCTTCAAAGTAGCCACCCTTTGCCTTGACAGCTTTGCACACTCTTGGTATTCTCTCAACCAGCTTCATGAGGAATGCTTTTCCAACAGTCTTTAAGGAGCTCCCACATATGCTGAGCACTTGTTGGCTGCTTTTCCTTCACTCTGCGGTTCAACTCATCCCAAACCATCTCAATTGGGTTGAGGTCGGGTGATTGTGGAGGCCAGGTCATCTGATGCAGCTCTCCAGCACTCTGGTCAAACAGCCCGTACACAGCCTGGAAGTGTGTTTTGGGTCAATGTCCTTTTGAAAAAAAAAATGATAGTCCCACTAAGCGCAAACCAGATGGAATGGTGTATCGCTGCAGAATGCTGTGGTAGCCATGCTGGTTAAGTGTGTTTTGAATTCTAAAATCACTGAGTGTCACCAGCAAAGCACCCCCACACCATCTCCTCCATACTTCAGTGGGTACCACACATGCATAGATCATCCGTTTGCCTACTTTGCAACTCACAAAGACAGCAGTTGGAACCAAAAATCTCAAATGTGGAATCAGACCAAAGGACAGATTTCCACCGGTCTAATGTCCATTGGTCGTGTTTCTTGGCCCGAGCAAGTCTCTTTATTGGTGTCCTTTTTTGGAAGCAATTTGACCATGAAGGCCTGATTCAGTCTCCTCTGCGCAGTTGATGTTGAGATGTGTGTTACTTGAAATCTGTGAAGCATTTATTTGGGCTGCAATTTCTGAGGCTGGTAACTAATGAACTTCTCCTCTGCAGAGGTAACTCTGGGCCTTCCTTTCCTGTGGCGGTCCTCACGAGAGTCAGTTTCAACATAGCACTTGGTTTTTGCAACTACACTTGAACTTTGACATTTTCCAGATTGACTACCTTTCATGTCTTAATGGACTGTCATTTCGCTTAGCTTATTTGAGCTGTTGTTCCCTATTTGGTCTTATACCAAATATGGCTCTTTTCTGTATACCTCACCTACATTGTCAACACAACTGATTGGCTCAAATGCATCAAGGAAAGAAATTCCACAAAACATGGCGCACCTGTTAATTGAAATGCATTCCAGGTAACTACCTCATGAAGCTGGTTGAGAGAATGCCAATACTGTGGCTACTTTGAAGAATCTCAAATACAATATATCTTACATGAATGTGATATTTCATAGTTGTCACCATTATTCTACAATGTAGAAAATAGTAAAAATAGACAGGTAATGGCAGAGTGATTTCTGCATATTGCACCTTTCACATCTCAGCAGCAAGCTATACTGAAGCATTTTACAATTACTGTAGGTAGGTCTTATAAATTACATCACTGCACAAAGAATGACAAACGTCGCTCAACTTTAACAGCCGTTTTATTTAGTCACTCAAAGCCTTTGAACGCCATCTAGTGGATCATTGCTGTAGGATGACATTTTACAACCAGTCTGACAGCACCCAGACAGGAATAGCATTGCAACATTACATTGAAAAATGCCAAAATATACAGTAGAGACCAAACCAAAAACAAATCTTTATTCCACTGGAAAGATTACCTATAACTTTACATGACAGGGAATTGTTGCATGTGACATTACAAATCAAGTGCTCCTTTTACACAACCCTCCATTTATTTGCTTCTCTCTCTCTCCTCACAGTTAAAGATGAACTTATGCGAGATCCTTCGCCATCTGTGCGGCCTTCTCAACCACCTCCTCGATGGGTCCGACCATGTAGAAAGCCTGCTCGGGCAGGGCATCGTACTCACCTGGAGGGAAAGAATGACCATACGCTCCAATCAGAATGTCACACCGGCAACACCAAGGATATGCATTAGTTTAAGAAAGGTAGACGGACCGAAATGTTGCCATGAGCAGAACTGCAGATATTGCAACGAGTGAGATGCAAGACTAGGCGCATGACTCGATTGTTACGTGGGAGCCACGGCACCAAAACAGCCAGCTTCAACCTCGTGCGTTAACGCCCTTAGTAGTTGCAGAAGTTGACCCACTAAGCTGTTTACTTCATCCATCTACATCATATCGCAGAGTCCACCTTTAAAACCTAATCACAAGTACTACGTACCATTTAGAATGCTCTGGAAGCCACTGATAGTCTCCTTGAGTGGCACCAGCTTGCCAGCGTGACCAGTGAAGACCTCCGCCACCTGGAAGGGCTGGGACAGGAAACGCTGGATCTTGCGGACGCGAGAGACAATCAGCTTGTCCTCCTCAGACAACTCATCCATACCCAGGATGGCAATGATATCCTGCAGGGACTTGTAGTCCTGAGAGGGGAGAGTTGTTGGCATAATGTTAGGGGCAAGGTTGGTCATTCATCATTAGAATCGGTGTAGTGCCGCTTTCCATGTCTAGCTTGTTTTAAGCATCTTACGCTATTGTTAATGCACTGTCTGAATGCTACGTGTTGATTGTCTTATGTTGCTCTGCTTGTGCTCACTGCTCATTATGGGAATTGTTTTTAATAACCTGCCCAGGGTGTGCAGCTGAACATTTCAGGTGGCTAAATCCAGCTCTTTCCCCAAAACATTGATTAATGTGCACTGTCCCTGTAAAAATAAACTCAAAGGTCAGGGTGACTGGTAAACAAGGGTGGCTTAAGACACTAACCTGGAGGATCTTCTGCACGCCACGAGCAACGTCATAGTGCTCAGCGCCGACAATGTTGGGGTCCATGATACGGGAGGTGGAATCCAGGGGATCCACAGCGGGATAGATACCCAGCTCAGCGATGGCACGGGACAACACAGTGGTGGCGTCCAAGTGAGCGAAGGTGGTGGCAGGGGCAGGATCAGTCAAATCATCAGCCGGCACATAGATGGCCTTAGAGAAGACAGGTTGTTACATTCACAGGTAGCGTTTCAGTCTTGAAGCCATGTCAGACTATTGGGTGCTACAGACTGCCATGTTAGCGTGGTCCTCCAACAGGCCTATGCTGCTTGAACTCCAGCTTACCTGCACAGAGGTGATGGAACCCTTCTTGGTGGTGGTGATTCTCTCCTGCATGGTACCCATGTCAGTGGCCAGGGTGGGCTGGTAACCCACAGCGGAGGGGATACGACCCAGCAGGGCAGACACCTCTGAGCCAGCCTGGGTGAAGCGGAAGATGTTGTCGATGAAGAGCAGCACATCCTGACCCTCCCTGGTCACGGAAATACTCAGCCACAGTCAGACCAGTCAGAGCCACACGAGCACGGGCGCCTGGGGGCTCGTTCATTTGTCCATACACCAGAGCCACCTAGGGGTTTGGAGGAGAGGACACCATTAGAAAACACATCTAATAGAAACTAAAGGGGAAAGGCTGATGTGAACATCAAGTCAAGTGGGTAATGAGGTCAACTTTCCAGACTGGTGATATGCTACAACAACTTTTTGGGTGACAATTCATAGAAATGTGAATAAGAGACTAGCCATTTTCATTGAAAGCAAGTCTAAGAAGCAGTAGATATGATCCATTTCTATGCTTCACGTTAAGTTTCTGCATCATACTTTGGTACACCAGTGTCAAACAGCTGAAAATGTTTTCGTTATAGAAAATATATTTCATAGCGGTTTAGATGGCACTATGATTCTCTATGCTATTTTGTCACAAACTGAAATTAGACAGACTACTCAAATTTATACAGCCAGGAAACAGAGCGATTTCTGCACATTGAACCTTCAATTTTGACATTTAACAGTGGGTTGTCTTTCCTGTGACTGACAACTTCAAAATACCATCAGTCTGCATAAGACTCACATAGGAGTCCAAGCCAGGGGACTGCTAAGCTATATGGAATTGTTTTATGGTCATGCCACAAAACATTTGATTTTGAATTGTAACTCCTTGAAGTGTAAGTGTAAATATATATATATATTTTTTATTTTTTTTATTTTAGAAGAGATGAAAAATGTTGGCCTTAATTCTATTGGGTTATACAAACGCATTGAAAAACAGGTTGTTTAGTTTTCGGGACTGTCTCCAGATATACACTACCAGAACTGTATTTGACTGGTATCAGGGGACCTTCAGAGGAGTCTTGAGGCCATCCTAGAGCAAACCATGTACATGCTTGAGAGGGTCACCCTTACAGAGGGGTCATACTAGTGCGTATCCCAAACTGTTATGACGCTACAGACAGTTAGCAGATCTGCTGTACCAACTTTAGACAAGTCCCAAGACACGTGTGGGGGGGGGGGGGCAAAACAGTGTTCATTAGTCTCATCTTTCAATAGAGGGGTCAAAGTAGTATGCAGGCCAAACCGGGCAGGACACTACAGACAATTGTGAGAAGACCAATTTTCAGGATGGCTCATGGTCTGACAAACACTGCTCTAGCGTTGTCACCCTTCACTGCAGTTGCAGAAGTATTATAGGTGGATTGATACATCTAATGCAAAAAAGCAGATCTCTGGCTTAAACGGACGCATTATGGGGATTTTAAATGCTAATTAGTTCCCATGCGGGAGTTGACATTAATTAAGTAAAAAATAATTAAAAACCTCATCTTAAGGGTTAAATAGAGGCACCTGCTTATGACTGTCAAATGTAGCCAGTTGTTCACCTTGGAGGTGTCATCCTTCAGGTTGATGACACCCGACTCAATCATCTCGTGGTACAAGTCATTTCCTTCGCGGGTACGCTCTCCCACTCCGGCAAACACAGAGTAACCACCATGGGCCTTGGCCACATTGTTAATCAGCTCCATGATCAACACAGTCTTTCCTACACCAGCCCCACCGAACAGACCTATAGAAAAGGGCACAATTTGCTTTCATTAAACATTAGCTAAATATTTGCAAATATGTGAAAGAATGATGTCAGTTGTCCCACATACCAATTTTGCCTCCCTTGGCGTAGGGAGCCAGCAAATCTACCACCTTGATGCCAGTTACCAGGATCTCCTGCTCCACACTCATGTCAGTGAACTCTGGGGCCTCGGCGTGGATGGCAGCAGTCCTAAAATAAATATAAAGATTAGAGACAATATTGACCTGAACAAGCAATTTCCAATTGCTTATCATTCAGACAGACTCAAGACCGTTCTTTGAATCATGCATAAAAAAATATTGACTTCCTTAATTGTTGTGTTTACCATTTCTAAACCTGTTATGAATTGGCTGATAGACAAAGTGCTTACTGCTTGGTAGAGATTGGTCCCCTCTCATCAATGGGCTCTCCAATAACATTCATGATTCTGCCTAGGGTCTCGGGACCTACTGGGATTCTGATGGGATCGCCAGTGTCCACAACCTTCTGTCCACGGACAAGACTTTCTGTACCATCCATGGCAATGGTACGCACAGTGTTCTCACCTGAAAGTTGACAACTTATTGTGGAGCAATTCAAATAATATCTGAGCTGGATGTTACCGATTATGCAAAGTTGGCCAGCTTGCCTAGATCAGACCTACGTCTATAGTAGTTCATCGATTAATGTAGCATGTTCTGTCAATTAAAAACCTAATACAAAAATGTACTTAGAGTGGTAGATAAGGTGATAGATAATTGACTGACACAGATTTGGATGTGGTCAACGAATGTACAGATGTAGGATCTTAATTTTATCACCCTGTTGCAGGAGAACTTTCCTGCAATGCATGAAATGTACAACTTGTAGTGTATTGGAGGTTTAAAAAGGCTTCTGAAGATTGTAATTTATACTTTGAAATTTCAGACTTGATTTTCCCATACGAAAAATGTATCAAGCCCTACAAAAATGTACATGAATTATAATCCACATAATAATGAACATTTCTTGTTGCTGTGGGATCCTTTTCCTGCTGTAGCAAACAGCCTCATATTAAGAACCTAGGATGAGCAGAAATGATTTATATTATTGATAATGCCCATTTTCAATAGCCTACAAGTATTTGCCACCATCTAGTGATCATTGTAATACAAGGCAAAATATAAACGCAACATGCAAGACATTTTATTGAGTTACAGTTCATATAAGGAAATCAGTCTATTGAAATTAATTCATTAGGCCCTAATCTATGGATATCACATGACTGGGCAGGGGAGTAGCCATGGGTGGGCCTGGGTGGGCATAGGCCAACCCACTTGTGAGCAAAGCCCAGCCAATCAGAATTAATTTTTCCCCACAAAAGGGCTTTATTATAGACGGAAATACAACTAAATTTCATCAGCTGTCCGGGTGGCTGGTCTCAGACGATCTCGCAGGTGAAGAAGTCGGATATGGAGGTCCTGGGCTGGCATGGTTGAACATGGTCTGCAGTTGTGAGGCCGGTTGGACATACTGCCAAATTCTCTAAAATGATGTTGGAGGCAGCTTATGGTAGAGAAATTAACATTAAATTATCTGGCAACAGCTCTGGTGGACATTCCTGCAGTCAGCACCCAATTGCACGCTCCCTCAAAACTTGCGTTGTGTGACAAAACTGCACATTTTAATGACCTTTTATTGTCCCCAGCACAAGGTGCACCTGTGTAAAGATTATGCTGTTTAATCAGCTTTTTGACATGACACACCTGTCAGGAGGATGGATTATCTTGGGAAAGGAGAAATGCTCACTAATTGGGATGAAAACAAATGTATGCACACAATTTGAGATAAATAAGATTTTTGTACATATGGAAAATGTTGTGATATTTTATTTCAACTCAGGAAACATGAGACCAACACTTTACATGAGTATGTCAAGAGTCAAGAGTGATGTTAAGAAGTTTGAAGTTCCTACCAAACGATATCTAATCAAATCATTGTTGACCTTGTTAACTCTAATGACATAACTTGGCTCCGATTGGCCAGTGCTGGGGCAGAGTTTGGTCTTGCGTAGTTTCTGAAAACTGTTACTTTGTTGCGCTGGTAAGGAACCTCTCCAACAGGTACGACTTCAATATTCCACCAGACTGTAATGTTCTTGAACATGTAAAAGTTGAGGATAGGCTATCAATCACAATCTATCATCATTTATCGAACAAATCTTTATTATTATGTCATGTGCAGGGCTTTCAATTATGTAATGCGCCCTAACTTTCCATATTGTGTTATTTGAAACATCGAACGCTTGCATTTAACATGATATTCACATTACAATCAAATGGGAATGTAGGAGTGTTGCACTTATTCCTTCCAGTTTATTTGAACCACATTTTTAATAGTATTTGTTAGTTGTGGTTTAAATGACCTTTGGCAAGTTTTGCAATTGATTACAGATAGCAATTGCACAAGACAGCCCACAGTGCACATTGAAACCGGTGTTGTGCCAGAACCCCTCCCTATTTCTACTGTCCTTAATTTTGTGGCTAGAGTCAAATACTTTCTGTAGCACACATCAGAGTCAAATACTTTCTATAGGACAAACTTCACGCAACCGAAATGAATAATTAATGTATCTGTGTTATATTAAACAAAGAGGGAGTAAAATGTTGGCAAGCAATAAACATTTCAGGGAGGCACCTTGCCGGGGACGGCACCGGGCGTCCCCGGGTGCGTGCGGGCGGGCGCTAAAGGAGGGGTTCGACCAGGGCGCCATACAAGCCAGAATACAAGCCAGAACCGCCACATACACTTGAAACAAATAGCCTAAATGAAAACTATTGACAAAAAATGCTTTCTGCTACTAAGATCAGTGATATGTAGGTTTAACTGACAACGAAGTGAAAGAGCAGAAATCTCAACTAGCAAGCAAGTCGCAGCAATGAATAAGGGGGGATTCGGGCAGGGTGAGATCTTAGGCACAACACCGGCATTAATAACTGTTGATCCTTGCTCTGTTCAATCCTGTCTCTGTCATTCCATGCGCTTCAATGAACTCTCCCTGAATGTGGTTGATCTTAAAATTATTTTCCTGATTATCTTATAGCTACAATAATGTTATTACTATAAGCTACTGTTATAAGATGCCTATTAGTGATGAACTGTAAAAGGCAGGTGCTATCATCCCACTTGATTTATGTCTAACCTCATATTGTGTAATGTGCATATTTCTGTAACTTCCCGTGATGACCCTGGCATTTTGTTTGGTATACTGAGGAATGGGGGGTGGAGCTGGGTAGATGTGACTAGGGCTGTGACGGTCACGACATTTCGTCAGCCAGTGATTGTTAAGCAAATAACTATTGATCTCACAGTCAAAATTTACCCAACTTATTGTGAGAAAATTGTGGAAGGCTACCCGAAATGTTTGACCCAAGTTAAACAATTTAAAGGCAATGCTACCAAATACTAACTGAGTGTATGTAAACGTCTGACCCACTGGGAATGTGATGAAAGAAATAAAAGCTGTAATAAATCATTCTCTCTACTATTTTTCGAACATTTCACATTCTTAAAATAAAGTAATGATCCTAACTGACCTAAGACAGGGAAGTTTTACTCAGATTAAATGTCTGGAATTGTCAAAAACTGAGTTTAAATGTATTTAAGTGAGTTTAAGGTGTATGTAAACTTCCGAATTCAACTGTACATTTGTCTTATTTTATTGAGTTTGTCCATAAGGCCTATGTTTGTCCATTTGCCATATATGATCATAGGAAGTCGGCTTCCGAACCCAAAAGTCAGTGAACCATGTGCAAATGGCATATATAATGTCGAGATGGCCTATATACTGACCAAATGATATATATCACTATGTTAAGCCCTAAATCAACCTATAAGGTCTATTTGTCATGTTTGGTCATAGGAAGTCAGAATTTCTCATTGGTGTTGATTCAGCATGTCCATTTTGTAATGGGAAGTCCTTATAGATATACATTGGCAATGGACACTGTCAACTTGCAGAAGATCATCTTCACACTGACATTATAGCATATGTGCAATGGACACAGTCCATTCTCTCATTGGTGTTGATTTCAGCCCGTCCATTTGGTGATGGTAAATCCCTCATTAAAAACATTGGAAATGTACAAATGTACACTGTCCACTTGCAATGTATTACAATAGGCATTTACCATCACAAATTGGACATGCTCTAATATACTGCTGAAATGCCCAATTGTCTGGCTCGTTGAACTCGGGATGGCCTAGCAGTGATAGTGGTTTCACTCCATCGCTTGTTGGTGTTGATTTCAGCCTGTCCATTTAGTGATGGTAAATCCCTCATTAAATACATTGGAAATGTACACTGTCCATTTGCAATATACAATGTACAATGCCAACATATTATACTGCCATCAAGTCAGCCATCAGTCAATAAGATATCATTCTGACACCAAACTCACTTTGTCCAAATCTTTTAGAAGCCAACTATCAAATATTTCAGAGCCGGCCCACAATTCGTTGCTCCTTCTGTTAAAGCCATAAAAAACATAAACAACATAGTTACATTCGAGCTGTGGGTCCAGTTCTGACATTATGTGTAGGCCTAGCTGAGGCGACCTGAATCCTGAGTTTCGGATCTATAGGTCATTCAGAGCCCGAGCAGCGACCTTAATTAGTGCTGAAAATGCACTTTCTCATTGCTACCTAGCCCCTGAAAGAGCTATCGGCCAGAAACTTGTATGGTCCATCTCTATGGGCCGAGGCGGTTTCAATGCACCAAGTCTTGTGATTCTGGGACTTTTCTAAATGTCGTCATTTTCAAATTGAAGATATGGCAAATGGACAAGGCTGTTTCTCGGCTTGAGAACCTTCTAGAGCTACATATCTCACTGTGCACTACTGGCTTAAGCTCTAGAACAGGTTTATAAAGTTTCAGAGCTCTAGGTCTAGCGGTTCTTTGATGGTTCGAATGCCAATAACTATTGCAGGCTCTGTGTGTCTGTAAGCCCCACACTGTGTCTCACCATGTTTGTTTTAGCATCATGAAATGGACGTTGTATGATTTCTCATAAACTACGATAGATAAATGTTTGATTCTATTTTTCCTTACACCGTAGGTTTATGTACTTTGACGTTGTCAAATTAGTGCTGTATTACCGTTTTCACCGAGTTTCGTCTTTGAAGTCTTTTCCATTTACGAGAAACGGCCATGTCCATTTGGTGATGAAATATCCATTTGCAATATACAGCCAGTCGCCATCTAGTGGAATATTCCAGTACAAGAGAACATTTTCTATTAAAACAACATTATATTGCGGAACAGAGTGTCCTGGAAACTTTATTTTTGCAATTCCCGGAAGCCCGGGCCCCGGAGGGCGACCCGAGGCTGTCGGTCTATTTTAACATAACCCCTGCGGACGTCTAGTAAGGGACTGTCCATTTGCCATGTGGAAATCCTCATTGATCATATGGGAGATAACGCAAGGGTCCCTTCATGTATGTTAGGTCCTGAGGCTATGCCAATTGGATGTGGGCTATACTAGTTCATTTAGCAGACAAGATTTACTTATAATTCCGTGGCATTATTTTATATTATGAAGAATACAATTGAACAAAGCTGAATAAAATATAAATATTTTTTCCAAATGATTTGAAAGAGTGCACACATGTTGAGCAGTTAACAAAGAAATAGGTACTCCTATATGGTTAATTTAGAGTTATTAATGTAACTTTAGTTGTTCTACAAATGTTGGGCTATTTGTTTAGATTTTTAATACATTGTAAGGTTGCATGATGAGACTCTAATGATGATTTGAAAAAAGTCGCTTAAAAGGCACGAGCTCTGCTTTGTTTTTTACGCAGGGTGTACACACTCCAATAGTAACTCATTCCCAATATGGCAAGCACTTGATAATGCCTCGAATTTCACAGTGGAATCCTGTGACTGTAATGCACCTTTAAAAAATCCATGCTTTTTGAGGCCCAGAGTGCTGCCGGCTCTCCGTCACTTGATCGGGTCTTTCTCACAGGCTAAGACAGACCCATCGGGGACGCAACTGTGTGCATCCTTATCCAATTCCGAGGTGCATATTGAAGATATTGGAAGAACTGTACACATTTACTTTTCATCAGCCAACAAGATGAGTAGGCCTAACGAACAGCAAAATCACTAGCCTATGTCTACTATCCCCCATAGTACAAAAGTCGACTATTCAATTCTGTGCGAGAAATAAATATTCAAAACATAGTCTGGGACAGTTGTGGCATGCGATAGATCACAAATTAATACAACCACTAGCATTTAAAAAAACTGTTTTATGCAATGTGGCTGACACAACAGATCAGAACCTTTAGCTTAAAATGTTGATAAACAAGAGATGACTTATTAAAAGGCTGTCTGTCTCATCCTGTCCCAGACATGTTTCTGTACATCCTTGGACTGGTGGTGTTTTACTACCTGTACCGCTGGTTCCGGGAGATCCCCAGAGTCCCAGACAAAGGAGACAAATATGTCTACATCACGGGGTGTGACTCTGGTTTCGGCAACCTACTGGCCAGACATCTGGACGAGCTGGGTTTCTGTGTGATCGCATCCTGCTTCACAGAGAAGGGAGAGGAAGATCTGAGGAAGGCCTGTTCAGGCAGATTCACCACCCTCCACCTGGATGTCAAAAAGAACAGAGTGTCGACAAAGCAGCCGCTTTGATTAAAGACAAAGTTGGGGCTAAAGGTGAGTGTCAGTGTTTATATTGAAAAGCAAACAGTCCTATCATCATCATTTGTTTCAAGTTATACTAGTCAAATTATGCAATATTACCAGTTCAGTTGACATTCATGTTAGTAATCTTTGTTTATGTCCTCTTCTTACCAAACACCTGTGAATATAATGGCTGTTCATAGAGCTACCTAATGACCTGTCACCTTCTAGGCCTGTGGGCTGTGGTGAACAAGCAGGTGTCAAGGCCATCCCCTGCCCCTGTGATTGGCTGACCATTGATGACTACAAGTCCATGCTGGACGTGAACCTGAACGGGGTCATCGCAGTCACCCTGAGTGTTCTGCCCCTCATCAAGAAGGCCAGGGGTCGCAGGTCAACGTAGCCAGTGTGTTCGGCAGGATCAGTCCAGTCGGAGGACCTTACACTGTGTCTAAGTATGGAGTGGAGGCCTTCAATGACAGTCTCAGGTGAAACAAGAACATTATCCTATCCATGCCATATTTTTTATCAGTGTTTTTTAAAAATGTTTTCATATATTCAGTAATCTAGCAATGGTGAACCATAAGCAATACAACTTTGACTGTTTGACTTGATGAAACTATAAAAACCTGTAACAGAAGTTTTGTTACCTTGTTTTTCAGGAGAAACATGGAATCTTCGGAGTCAAAGTCCTCTGCATTGAGCCAGGCTTTTCAAACCACCGTGACTGTTAGTCCTGGGGAAAAGCATCAAGCAGCTGTGGGAGAAGATGCCACAAGAAGTCAGAGATGATTATGGACCTGATTATTTGGCCTAGAATGAAGGTAATGCCTTTGCAAAACGATGGCTGCATTTACACAATTATGATATTTTGCCCAATTATTAGCAAAAGGGTCAATCTGATTGTTCAAAAGACCAGTAAAAAGATACGAATTATACTGCCTCTAAACGGAGGCTAACATTTATTACTTACCAAGATGCTGTGCCACCTCCAGCACTAGCCTGGACTCACGCCCAGCGACTTCCAGGGCATTGAGGATGGGTGGGAGGCCCTCATCGAACTGGACGTCGACGACGGCACCGATGACCGCTACGATCCTGCCATGGGCGAAGGCGGCAGCAGCAGCAGGTGCAGAGTAGTCTCTGCCTGTAAAAGTATACCAATGTAAGAATGCATTGACCCAGAACCACATGACCTTGCAGTGAATGAACTAATAAGACGCAGTGATGTCTGCTGACCATTGTCAAGCTAGCCTACGAAATGCATTTAATAATAACACCTGTGTTGCTAGCCATGTGCGCAAAAGCAAAGAACCAGACTGACTCAATGTCAAGTATTTTCGGCCATGTTGTGTAGGATAATCAGTTACAGCTCATACATTAAAGTCATCAACTAACGTCAGCTTGTTACCAAATTCATAGAAAACGACTCCCTTCGAAGAACGACAAAATGTCTAGGCAACCAAGTAACTTTAAGCTAAGGTGATAGTTATACTTCTGCAACTTGGCCTAGTCAGTTAACGTTAGCTAGGTGACATATGTCTTGCTAACGTATCTAGTTTGCTAGCCAACGTACGACGAAAACAAAATTGGCAAATTTATACCTAGTTAAAGCAAAACATTTAGAAATTACTTTCTACTCGTCCAACGCTATTTGACTAGTTAGCGTCAGTGACAGTCATTCAATGCCAGTTAGCTGGCCAGCCACAGTACGCACTCGCTAGCGCGAGCCTCCAAACCTCATGTCATGACATACTAAGGTCATTTCTATTTGCACAAAAATCATGCCACGCAGCTATATGTACTTAGGTCAGATAGGACTATAGCAATTAAATTGAATACATGACACACGTTTCACGCTCAATATTAAATCAGTAGACGAAATTGTAGATTTAAAAAAAAGTGAGGCCTGCTACACTGAAGGAAGCCAGCTTGTTGCTTTAACCTAGCAGACCTAATACCAGGTCCGTGCCAAACAGCGTTTTTTCCAATGAATTAGCTACCCCTGCAAAACTTACGTCCAAGGACAGATGGCGATCCAACAAGGGCCTTCAGGGGCTGGACCCCAGGCTTAAGTGCCTGGAGAGCCCCGGTGCAGCAGCGTCCCACAGCTCCTAACATTGTCAAAATGGCTGAAGGTGGAAAGAGACGAAACGACTTGTGCCTTTATAATGAATGAATGTGAGCTGAACTGAGCGTGCGCGCAACGTCCGGGGCAAACTGAGCAGGCGCACTTCGTGACATCCGTCCAGCTGATTAGTATTGCATTGATATGACTGTCATAAGCTACAATACATTGTGATTCTCTTTCAAACGTTACAAATGATTTATCATGTCAATGCAGCAAGAATAATAATGCACAGTGTTCTAACAACCCAGACAACAACAGATACAAACTCAAGGTCACTACAGAATAGAGATACTACATGGGAGAACACTGTGAGGATTCTGGAAGGATCTGGTGTAATTTATGTTTAACCAATAACAATCAGTCTGGAGTCATGTGTGTGTGTGTGTGTGTGTGTGTGTGTGTGTGTGTGTGTGTGTGTGTAGCATGTGAAGAGGGCGCAACAACACATTTTCCCCCTCAAGAGACTGAAAATATTTGGCATGGGTCCCCAGAAAGTTCTACAGCTGCACCCTCGAGAGCATCCTGACCAGTTGCATCACCGCCGGGTATAGCAACTGCTCGGCATCTGACCGTAAGGCTCTACAGAGGGTAGTGGATATGGCCCAGTACATCACTGGGGCCAAGCTTCCTGCCATCCAGGACCTATATGCTAGGAGGTGTCAGAAGAAAGCCCCAAAAATTGTCATAGACTGTTTTCTCTGCTACCACACAGCAAGCGGTACCGGAGCGCCAAGCATAGGACCAAAATGCTCCTTAACAGCTTCTACCCCCAAGCCATAAGACTGCTGAACAATTAATCAAATGGCCACCGGACTATTTACATTGACCCCCCACCCCACTGCTGCTACTCGCTGTTTATTATATATACACAGTCACTTCACCCCTACCCCTTACCCCTACCCCTATATTTTTGTAAGATGTTACTATGGAATACTGAAGTATAATTACAAGCATTTCATAAGTGTCAAAGGCTATTATTGACAATTACATGAAGTTGATGCAAAGAGTCAATATTTGCAGTGTTGACCCTTCTTTTTCAAGACCTCTGCAATCCGCCCTGGCATGCTGTCAATTAATTGTCTCCTGACCCCCCCTGTCTCAGCCTCCAGTATTTATGCTGCAGTAGTTTGTGTCGGGGGGCTAGGGTCAGTTTGTTATATCTGGAGTACTTCTCCTGTCCTATTCGGTGTCCTGTGTGAATCTAAGTGTGCGTTCTCTAATTCTCTCCTTCTCTCTTTCTTTCTCTCTCTCGGAGGACCTGAGCCCTAGGACCATGCCCCAGGACTACCTGACATGATGACTCCTTGCTGTCCCCAGTCCACCTGGCCATGCTGCTGCTCCAGTTTCAACTGACCTGAGCCCTAGGACCATGACCCAGGACTGCCTGACATGATGACTCCTTGCTGTCCCCAGTCCACCTGGCCATGCTGCTGCTCCAGTTTCAACTGTTCTGCCTTACTATTATTCGACCATGCTGGTCATTTATGAACATTTGAACATCTTGGCCATGTTCTGTTATAATCTCCATCCGGCACAGCCAGAAGAGGACTGGCCACCCCACATATGCTCTCTCTAATTCTCTCTTTCTTTCTCTCTCTCGGAGGACCTGAGCCCTAGGACCGTGCCCCAGGACTACCTGACATGATGACTCCTTGCTGTCCCCAGTCCACCTGACTGTGCTGCTGCTCCAGTTTCAACTGTTCTGCCTTATTATTATTCGACCATGCTGGTCATTTATGAACATTTGAACATCTTGACCATGTTCTGTTATAATCTCCACCCGGCACAGCCAGAAAAGGACTGGCCACCCCACATAGCCTGGTTCCTCTCTAGGTTTCTTCCTAGGTTTTGGCCTTTCTAGGGAGTTTTTCCTAGCCACCGTGCTTCTACACCTGCATTGCTTGCTGTTTGGGGTTTTAGGCTGGGTTTCTGTACAGCACTTTGAGATATCAGCTGATGTACGAAGGGCTATATAAATACATTTGATTTGATTTGATTTGAACTTCTGGGTCACATCCTGACTGATGGCAGCCCATTCTTGCATAATCAATGCTTGGCGTTTGTCAGAATTTGTGGGTTTTTGTTTGCCTTATGATCCTTTTGAGGATTGACCACAAGTTCTCAATGGGATTAAGGTCTGGGGAGTTTCCTGGCCATGGACCCTAAATATCGATGTTTTGTTCCCGGGGCAACTTAGTTATCACTTTTGCCTTGTGGCAAGGAGCGCCATTATGCTGGAAAAGGCATTGTTGGTCATCAAACTGCTCCTGGATGGTTGGGAGAAGTTGCTCTCGGAGGATGTGTTGGTACCATTCTTTATTCATGGCTGTGTTCTTAGGCAAAATTGTGAGTGAGCCCACTCCCTTGGCTGAGAAGCAACCCCACACATGAATGGTCTCAGGATGCTTTACTGTTGGCATGACACAGGACTGATGGTAGCGCTCACCTTGTCTTCTCCAGACAAGCTTTTTTCCGGATGCCTCAAACAATTGGAAAGGATATTCATCAGAGAAAATGACTATACCCCAGTCCTCAGCAGGCCAATCCCTGTGCCTTTTGCAGAATATCAGTCTGTCCCTGATGTTTTTCCTGGAGAGAAGTCGCTTCTTTGCTGCCCTTCTTGACACCAGGCCATCCTCCAAAAGTCTTCGTTTCACTGTGCGTGCAGATGCACTCACACCTGCCTGCTGCCATTTCTGAGAAAGCTCTGTACTGGTGGTGCCCCGATCCCGCAGTGGAATCAGCCTTAGGAGACGGTCCTGGCGCTTGCTGAACTTTCTTGGGCGCCCTGAAGCCTTCTTCACAACAACTGAACCACTCTCCTTGAAGTTCTTGATGATCTGATAAATGGTTGATTTCAGTGCAATCTTACTGGCAGCAATATCCTTGCCTGTGAAGCTCTTTTTGTGCAAAGCAATGATGACGGCACTTAACCATGGGTGACAGAGGAAGAAAAATGATTCCAAGCACCACCCACCTTTTGAAGCTTCCAGTCTGTTATTTGAACTCATTCAGCATGACCGAGTGATCTCCAGCCTTGTCCTCGTTAACACTCACACCTGTGTTAACGAGAGAATCACTGACATGATGTCAGCTGGTCCTTTTGTGGCAGGGCTGAAATGCAGTGGAAATGTTTTTGGGGGGGATTCAGTTCATTTGCATGGCAAAGAGGAACTTTGCAATTAATTGCAATTCATCTGATCACTCTTCATAACATTCTGGAGTATATGCAAATTGCCATCATACAAACTGATGCAGCAGACTTTGTGAAAATTAATATTTGTGTCATTCTCAAAACGTTTGGCCACGACTGTACATGTCCAAATTATTATATTGTGTTACCTTTTATTATTTTTTATTTTATTTTATTTGGTAAATATTTTCTTAGCTCTTTCTTGAACTGCACTGTTGGTTAAGGGCTTGTAAGTAAGCATTTCAAGGTAATACATGTTGTATTCGGGCGCATTTGACAAATAAAGTTTGATTTGATTTGAGTCTGCATAATGCAGCAAGTGAATATTAATTTTCCCAAAACACAGCAACACACACATACACAGCTCCACATCCCCGACTGTGTTTAGAACAGTATGTACACTGTGCACAAGCTCAATTTCAGCACGTACACTGTCTTTCCACTAGAGTGTGGGGCTGCACTAGAAATGTTGGTCCTTCCTCTCCATCCTCATCCTTGGCAGGTAGCCTAGTGGTTAGAGCTTTGGGCCAGTAACCAAAAGGTTGCTGGATTGAATCCCTGAGCTGACAAGATAGGAATCTGTCGTTTTGCCCCTGAACAAGGCACTTAACCCACTGTTCTCCGGAAGGCCATCATTGTAAATAAGAATTTGTTCTTAGCTGACTTGCCTAGTTAAATGAAGGTGCTGACCTGTTGCACCCTCTACAACCACTATGATTATTATTACTTGACCCTGCTGGTCATCTATGAACGTTTGAACATCTTGGCCATGTACTGTTATAATCACCACCTGGTACAACCAGAAAAGGACTGGCCACCCCTCAGAGCCTGGTTCCTTTCTAGGTTTCTTCCTAGGTTCCTTCCTTTCTAGGGAGTTTTTCCTAGCCACCGTGCTTCTACATTTGCATTGCTTGCTGTTTGGGGTTTTAGGCTGGGTTTCTGTATAGCACTTTGTGACATCGGCTGAGGTAAAAAGGGCTTTATAAATACATTTGATTGATTGAATGACATTTGAAAAATAATTTCAAATCCTCTCTTTAATTGTTGCAACGTGGAATTAAGTGTGATCGTGAATGCTACCACTCAGTGTTAGAATTCCAGTATGGAATAGCTGGAATATCCTCTGTTATGGAAAGTGAAGAAGGCTACATGCCAAATGTGAAGGAGAGCCTTGACTATGGACTACATTACTATTTTTTAATATATAGATTTAAATTGTTTATTGACATTTTTAAAATGTAATTTATTGTGATGCAATGTTATTTATTTTCTGTATCGATTCATAATTAATTTAATCCATAACCTGCACTTTCTATCATCTCCAAACATTTCCTGTTAAATTGCATTGCTCATTGTATTGCCTAAGTTGTGGGCGTGGCTAATCGGCACAGGAGCCTACAATGTTTAATCGGGTCGGTTTTCTTGAAAAGGTGTTTCCTGACTGTGTGGAAGAGCCATTGGTTTTAGACACCAGCCATGTGCGTTTACTTTGTAAGTCTGCATTTTTAAAATGAGTACTTTTATTACAATTTATTTCTCAGTTCCTCTTTTAAGCCTTTTATATGACAAGGTTGTCACACCAACTTCCAAAATAAACATTCTTCTGTCTTTAAATACGAAAATGGATGAACGTTACTGAAGTACTGTGGTAATGATTTCCATGCCCCTGTCTCCTCAGGCTTTGTCTACACAGATGAGTCAGGGCTTTTCAACATTCTTAAGATGGTTTTGTCTGGTTAAGAAAGACATACACACTCTATATCTCAGTTCGTCGGGGCATGGGGGACTCTACAAGAAGTCAAAAGCGTTCTTGATATAGATGGGAAACTGTTGAGCGTGAAAAACCCAGCAGAGTTGCAGTTCTTGACACAAACCTGTGCGCCTGTTACCTACTACCATACCTCGTTCAAAGGCACTTCAATCTTTTGTCTTGCCCTTTCACCCTCTGAGTGGCATACATACACAATCCATGTCTCAACTATCACAAGGCTTAACTTGTACATCTACACTGATTGAAGTGGATTTAACAGGTGACATCAATAAGGGATCATAACTTTCATCTGGATTCACCAGTCTATGTCATTGAAAGAGCAGGTGTTCATAATGTTTTGTACACTCAGCGTAAATGATTTTCAGTGGCCTTGTGTCTTTTCTATGGGGCTATCTATCTGGTATTTGGTATATCTGGTATCTATAAACTGATAATTAACCATTTGTAACCAATTCAATTTCATTATACCTGAAAGTGTTACTGAAATAAACACAGATACTTAGTTTCATAAGTACGTATAGGATCAGAAGTCAGAAATTGGACTAGATTGGATTCTACAACATCCAACTTTCCCTGTCAACTATAATTTATGTTTTCACATGTTGGCCACACCTCTCTGGAAATCCTTCACTGGCTGTTTCATGCTCTTCTTCACATCAATGTTCGTGGCGGTTTCAGCCGACACCTCGGCCATTCATCATAATGAAAGCAGCTTGTACTGCGATTCATGACAGTCCGTGACATGACCACTTTGATGGAAGACGGTCTACAGGAGACCTTTGACCTTTCACAGACACGTTCTGGATTGGTTAGTGCTATCCGGGATCCTTGGGACATCCCCACACTAAGTTCTAACCTGCTAGGAAATCAAAGAGAAAGCCAACTCTGTACAGATTGCAAGCACATTGTGAATTGCATTAAGTGTGTGTTGAGAATGTACAAAGATGCTTTAGATTAACCACCTGGCTGCTCGACTTAATGTCAAAATCATGTCATCAGTTATCAGGAAAAGGTGAATTGATGTCCTTGCCAAACCCCTTTTCAATTTACTGTACAGGTGTACATGCACCACACAATATGTATATCCCACTGGGAAAAGACGTCAGATCACCACCTTGTCATCAAGCATGAATTCAACTTGAAATGAACCAAACCGTGAAACATAATTGCTTGATGGTTGAATTGAACTGAGCAGAGATCATTTTGGGCTGATCAGCACCATATAATAAGTGTCAGCGAGATCCTCACCGTGTTTTATTTCTCTCACCATGAAAGGGGGAGGTATCTGAACCAGATTTGAGCAGGCCTATTTCTCACAATGGCATTTTTGAGTGACAGCTCACCTCTGATTGCTTTCTGCCTCCAGGTTTGGAATACTGTGAGCTATAAAAAAAAAACACGCTGTCACCATCAAGTGCACAGCTGGAGCAGAGCTGCATGATTCTCTTTCTGGCGGCCAGAAGTCTGGCGGCCAGGGAAATGGGTTTGGATTTTCACTACCTTTGCATGAGCTCTATATTCCAGATTTGGTTTCGCACAGTGGAGTGAATCAAAAGTAAAAAAATCTTCCTATTTAAAAATGCCAAACCATAATGACAAGGGGAACGGGGAATTGTGAACTGAAACTGATTGTTGGAGTGCTAAATTCTCTGGAGGAGAAGCTACAGCTATTCTTTTAAAATTTTTATAGTCTTGCCTCACCCCCTGCAGCTGCAGCCAAAGACTAGTGCCTTCACATTAATGTGAATCATGGAAAACTGTGCTAGCAAGGTGTGCTGCCTAGAGCCCTAGAAGTAAATCTATACCAGTCTCCTTCCAAAAAGCTCTGCTTTGTTCTGTGGGTGAGGCTTCCGGAAGCCATTATTCCCAGAATGAGACATCAGGTGAATATGGGTCAGAAACGGGAATTTACCCTGGTTCACCAGTGGATAATAGTAAAAGTTACAAGGCAACAAACAAGAATGGACAAAGGCCCATATTATATATATGCATATGCATATGATTTTTGTTATTACAGCCCAGATGTGCCATCCCATCCCCTATTTATAAAAATGAAAACTATTATAAAAAATAACATTTCACCCCCACTCTCTCCCACAGCCTAGCCCTGCCCCTCGAGAGCTCCATGCCCCACCCCTCTCCAAACATGGAGTGGTTGTGAGTGAAAAGGGGCTGGTTCTGCCTCTACTGTTATTCAGTGTGTCTGTGTGAGGATGGCTGCAACTAAAGAGACCTCAGGGAACCCAGTGTGAGCCAGAGCGCAGCCTTTTCACAGACCCTCCCCTCACTGCTGCCGTACTGCAGACATCCTACCTGGCCTGACCAGCTCCCATCCTGCAGACTGGACACCATCACCACCACAGGAGCAGGACAATATCCGGAGTCTAAGTGGAACTTAACCTGAACAACACCTGAAACAGTCTTCATTTTTCCCTATGATTCTCTATTTCGCTCACGTTCACCTTACCCTGTCCTGAACACTGTACTGAGCTGAGTATATTGGAGACCTGAGCCTGCAGCACTGTCTCGTGAGTATGTGCAGGATCAAGTTAAAATGATACAGGTTATGGGTTTCAGTCAATGGTGGACTTTTGCACCTCTGTGTTGGTGTGCAGATGTTCATGTGAGTTTCTACCTGAACACAAGATGAATCTCTCTCTCTCTCTCTCTCTCTCTCTCTCGCTCTCTCTGGAGGAGAACAGGTGGTGATGTCCCCCTGTCTGTACTGGTTCTTGCTGCTCTGTAGACTCCACAGTCTCTGGGCTCAGGATGACTATGATGAGAGAACCGTGGACAGGAGAGGCAAGAACAAACTACTGACAACCAACGTCATACCCAAGAATGGCCAATGTAAGAGTAAAAAAAAAAAGTTTATTGTTTATTAGTTTGTTTATTAGTTTGAAAGGAGAGACACAGAAAAGCTTTTCTGAGACATAGTGTTGCTAGAAATGGTAGGATACCTTCACTTCAGAAAATACATAGGTTAAGCTTCCATCACTGAAAAAATGTGTGGCTACAAGAAAAACTTGCAATCATCTTATTTTAAAGAGTCTTTGGCAGAAGATGGGACCCACTTAAAAAATGATTATATCTCACAGCCAGGTTTAGAAACCCATCCATCTCAGTGGCAACTGTTCTGTTCCTTGAACAGAACAAGAGCTATGTATCCCCGGGCACATTCTCTCGGACATGTTTCTTTGAACATAAATGTGATTTATTCCCGGTTTATATTGGATCTTTGCCCTAGCTCCTTTAAAAATATTGTAGGTTAGGATGCCTCGTGTGAGTCGTGTCTCCTAGAGCCTTTTAGATATCAGACAGGAATCAGGAACATCAGTTCACAGTTCAAGTCATGGCGCCCCTCCAAGCTTCACTTCCACCTTGATCAATAAATCATATCAGACCTTTTCTGGGTTCAATTTTCTCTCTGTCATTAAGGTTCAGGATCTCAGAACTTAACCTTCTGACTTGTGATCAGTTGCTGGCCAATGTTGGTCTTGAGCTGGATGTGAGAAAGTACCTAGTTTGATCCAGGTCTGATCTCCTGCTTTGAAATGGTAGTGACCTCATCTCTGTGAACCATATAATGTAGCTAGCTAATGTTGTACCCGGTACGTACATGATGATTGAACGGATGAATGAACCTTCTTTGGTGTTAGCGGTTAACATAAGAAAGTACCCAGTTTTACCCATATCGGATCTCCTGCTTTGAAATGGGATTGACCCCAGCTCTGCCCTCTGCCAACCAAAGACTGACAAATTAGCAGTACCTCTTGTGTAATGTGCATGGTACATGATAAATTAACAATTGGTTAATCCTTTTTTCATGTTCTCAGCACTTTTGAACGAGGGCTGTGGCCTGGAGCTGGCCTTCCTGGTGGACAGCTCGGAGAGCGCCAAGGACAACCACGCCCAGGAGAAGATGTTCGCCACAGATGTGGTTGAACGCCTACAGGTGGTCAAGCTGCAGACGGGCCGGGCTCTCAGCTCGCGAGCCGCCCTCCTGCAGTTCAGCAGCCATGTGATCATCGAGCAGACCTTCAAGCAGTGGAGGGGGGTGGCTAACTTCAAGACTCGCATCGCGCCCATCAGATACATCGGCCACGGCACCTACACCACCTATGCCATCACCAACCTGACCAAGATCTACATGGAGGAGTCAGAGCCAGGGAGCATCAGGGTGGCCATACTGCTGACGGACGGCATCCCCCACCCCAGGAACCCAGACATCTTCTCCGCCGTGGCAGACGCCAAAAACCAGGGCGTGAAGTTCTTCATGGTGGGCATCACGCCCGCGGCCAATGACGCCTCCAACGTGGCACAGCTTCGCCAGCTGGCCAGCTCCCCAGCCAATCGCTACCTCCATAACCTTCAGGACAGGGGCATCGTGGACAAGGTCATCAAAGAGATTGTAAGTGCAACATCATCACGTTTCGTCATCTGGTTCAGGTTGTGGTTTGTTGAGATGTAAATTCAGTCCACATTTTTAGGTGTCTAAAGAAGAAGTCTCTCTGTAGTTTGCTGAATGTGTCTCATGGCTGTATAACTGCTGAAGGTAGAGCATTTTAAATCTGTGTGGACTCCTCCCTCTTGGGAATTAGCATTCACCATCGGAATGACAAATCAGGCTTTGTCAAAGCCGGGCCATAGTTTGCTCATCGCTTTTTGGATATTACCATGTTTTCAACAAACTGGGCCTTGACAATGTGTTGAGAAGAAATGGATGCAAATATATTTGGATTACACAATATTATGTAGGCTTACTCATGTCAAGACTCGCATGCTTTTTCTTTGCCGGTTGGAAAGTACTCATGTATATTTAGTGTTTAAGCATTCAGTTTAGGACTGAGAATAATTGATATACTTTTTGGGGGCATCCTGTGTGGTTTCAACTCACTGCACCTGCTAAGTTGTTGTCATAGTTCCTGGTGATTTGGCCCCCTCTGTCATCACAGACACAGTACCTTTATGATCATACTGTTATCGCTCTAGCAGCTTGTTTAGTCTAAACTTGACATGGGGAAATGCAGACGTCACTATTTTTGACTGTGGCCCCTGGCTGGTGTTCCTGAGGCATTTTGTTGGAAACCATTCTGGTGTTTCAAACTATTTGAACCACATTAACTTAAACCTCAGGTGTAAGTATTAAGGGAAATTAACCCATTGATGTCTCTCCAAGAAGACTAATTTGGGCATGAAACAGTACAGTAGGTCTAGAGACACAATGAGTTCAGGACCTGTTTAACTATAAAATATGTTCTACGTTAAAACTCTTTGTGGAAAACTACTGTGTGCAGTAGGAAGGAAGCTCAGCAAGATCATGCATGGCTAAGTAGCTCTATGAGTCTCAGGCACACCACTCGACTTCTAAACCAATTGTCGACGCAGGCGTTAGACAACATGATCAAGACAATCTGGTCATCAAATCCACATTAACCAGCAGCACTTGCATTAGTTAAGCGCTCTACTGCTAGATCCTTATGGACTGGTTTGAGTTTCAGTCGGGTACACAATAGCACCCAGTCCACACAGAGGCTTTCATCCTGTTTCAGGCAGCATCTGTATGTCATAAGACTGTCTGTCCCATTAGCTTGTCTTTTATCTCTTGTATGCTTCTGTCTCCGGCTGGTTCAGCTCCAACCCGCTCACAGTAAGAATAAGCAGACCTTCTGTGGTGGCTTCAGGTGCTTCTCTGCAAGCAGAAATATACTTTGGCTGCGCCGAGACGTTATATTGACCATTGCATGTGGTTTGTGTTTGTTTCTGTGGAATTTCAACCATTCTCCCACCATAAAGAATGTGGCTGGCTTTCATGTCCAGACAGAAAAGCAATAACAAGTTTTGGGCAACAGAAGAATTTTTGTACCACTTTTTTTTAGGATTAGGTCTCCAGCTGACAGGATCAGGGGCTGGAGGTTGTAGTAGACTTGTACGGTGAGATGGAGGCAGAGGTTGAGATGGACTAAGAACTAGTCACACAACTGAGTTTAGAGAACCCTGGGAAAACTTACCACTCCAGCCTAAACTTTCCTGAAATGAGCAACTTTAAAACAGGTTACATGAACCAACCCCATATCACTTGGATCATCCAAAATGCACCTCAACAGGTATTTCAGCAATCAACATTAAAATTACCAGTCTACACACAATCCACATCGGTGTAGCCTACACGTCGGTGATACAATGTAACTTTAAATTCTAATAAACGTTGTTAAACGTTAAAGCTAGGCTACTTGTGTTTAATCTTCTGTATAACAATATGAGATGTCTAGCAGTAGGAATTTGATTGAAATCGCAAGCAACATGAATAAACATAAGCCAACATTAGCAGTCTGTTTGTGGCCTAAACTATGGAAAGGAACTACTGGGCAAAAACTGGTTGAATCAAATTTGTTTCCACATCATTTTAACAATACAATTCAACATGACGTTGAATTAGCATGGAAAACTGATTGGATGTTTTTTTAAAGTCCTGTATTTTTTTTATACCCAGTGACATTTCTTTGTTGATTTAACATTGAATTCACACTAGTTGACATCAGTCACATAGTATAAATGATTGGAGACAGGTGGAGGAATTTGTAATAGGGGGGTTTAATACTCCACCCAAAAAGACATGCCATGAAAAGGTATGGGGACAAAGCCCAAAACAAACACGTATATAAAATACAGGGATGTAACCCAAACAGAAGAGCGAGGTTAAACCACAGGATGCGACCCGTAATAACAAGTGCACACTACTACTACTACTACTACTACTACTACTACTAATCAGGGGGGAATTGGAATCAGGTGTGCGTAATGAGACAGTTCAGTGACGCCTAGAGGCCGGTGATAGACCTGCACAGAATGAGTGCAGCAGTAGCAGTACCGGGGGAATCCGTGACAATCTCAACCAAACGTAAATCAAAACTAGACTTAAGTCTGCGCCAAGTGGGGAGAGGAATGTCCTGACTTTGTTCAACAGTCACTGTCTCGCCATGAGATATGTGTAGAATAAATATGAAGTGGACTACATTTTGACCAATGATTTGTTTTTCTCATTTCACAGACGGAGTTGGCTGATGAGGGGGTAAGTCCCAGTTATCTAGACCTACTAATCTTGATATACTGCATCCTTTTCACACATTAGTCAATGAACTCTCCTCTTTAGGAGTCTGAACTCCTGTCTGACCCCCTATGCTGTGTCCCTGTGGTTTAAGTGTCCTCTGGCCCTGAAGTGTGCATGTGACAAGGGAGAGAGGGGACCCATTGGCCTCCAGGTAAGTGTCTGAACATGACCAGCATCACCCTCAAGCTCCCCCCGACATCAATACATTGAGATCACAGCCCCCTTTCGAATTGAACATCCTGTAGTGGACGATTTCTTCAAAACTGATGGACTGTACAGTACCAACACACAAAGCCTGCCTTGATGCTTACACGTGAGATAATTGAGGGGCTTTGGAAGGCTTTATTGATTTGCGTGGTTAGAGGAAATTCATATCTGCTTCCCTGAAGCAGTGGTAGTGTAGCAAATGCTTAACATTCCTACTTCACTTTATGATCAGCAAACTGGTACAGATATTGGCTTGGGAAAATCTGCAGAATTCTGCTGTTGTAGGTTACATAAAAATGTATGTTTCCAGGATATCTAATAAGGATGCATTCGTTTTTTTAAAGACAAAGGCAGTCACGATATCCTCACCAGTAAATAGGTAATTGTAGTCATTTTACCTAACTGATAATTACTACTGTAGACTGTTCCCTTGGTGACCAGACATTGTAGACGATCATAATCTAGAGGGTCAAAACCAGGAAGCCCCACTGGATGTACTTTGATGTACTTTAGTATTAGGGCCTGTACACAGTAATCACCGCCATTATCCTTCAACAGCCCAAAAGAGCAGTTTCCCAAACCAGAAGCAGCTGCCACACACTGATCAGATGCTGTTGAGGAGTACACACACACACACACACACCACAAATGAGATGTTTCTCTCCATACCATGCTGATGTGATTTCCCTTCCCTCCACAGGGCAAGAAGGGGAATTCTGGGGATGATGGGAACCCAGGTGTTAAAGGATCGAAGGTACTGGTGATTTGCTTTGCCTGTGTGTGTCTTCTTCCAATTAGTCGGTCATTCTGTTTTTAAAACCTTAATTCTCTCTTTCTTACAGGGTGAGAGCGGGCACAGTGGACTTCCTGGTCGAGATGGGGAAGAGGTCAGTACAGAGGGCATAACCAAAACACCTGCTGTTATATTATTAGATGAATGTACACAGCTATTGACACAGACTTCAACAACTCAGCATTGCTAACTATAAAGACAAGGATTCTGTTCTGAGGTCTGTGACAATGTTTTGATCACTGTCTCCTCGCTAATCAAGATTGTTTCTACTCAGGGCAAGCCGGGCTACAAAGGAGAGCAGGTAGAGTATGAATCTCCAGATCAATATCCCTCTGGGTGTCCTAGTATTTCATAAATGTGACACAATGTACCTACCTCATTTTCCTTGTAGGGGGAGAGAGGAGAATGTGGCACGCCTGGAATCAAAGGAGACAGGGTACAGTGTATTTTTCTTTTGTTTTTGTCATCAAATGTTTTTTGATTTAGTCAAATTAAGTTACAACTCCCCTGCCCCCGTCCCAATCGCACCCCTACCAAGGACCTAAGGCAGGGGTGTCAAACATATGGCATGCGGGCTGGATCCGGCCTGCGACGGGGTCCAATCCCGCCCTTGGGCGGTTTGAGTAATTAAAAAAACATATTTAAACAATGAACTAAATGAGTTTGACACCCCTGACCTAAGGGACCATTGGGTCAAAGTGTCTTCTTTAGCTCCATGAATGCGAGCTGCAGTGCATTTTTGTTTAATGATATTTGATGTGTTTAGCTTTAGTGTCAGTACATACCAGTCTGTTTATACTTTAGCCAACCTTTTGTGTTGCTGGCTAGTTTTTGTTTGTCTGGGCTATGATGTAGCACTGATGAATGCAGACAGTGTTGACTGTGCCTCCTGTTTGTTTGTCATGTTTTGACATGAACTGACTGACCCCCTCCTTCTCCAGGGGCCTGAGGGGCCCGTTGGCACCAGGGGAAACAGAGGGCTACAGGTAAGCCTCTGTTCTAGAATCCTTTGTGTCGGCCATCTTTGTTAAGAATGTCACAAGCAAGGTAGTTTCAATGGTTAGTCACTGACAGACCCCAGTTTACTATCTAAGTAAAACATGTCCTTCAAGCTGCCCTCTAAATTTAAAACTCAATTGTGTTTGTATACTTGTCCATTTGTAGACTACTTTATTCTGTCTTCTCACAGGGGTTACCTGGTCCAAATGGCGATGTCGGGCCTGAGGGTATCATGGGGAAAAAAGTGAGTTTTACTTAATAAAACCCAATACCTTTCATTAACAGTATCACTCACAGAAAGCCATTAGTTAGATGAACCACATCTGCCCATAGGATGGAAGAGAAAGAAACTACTTTGTGACTGACTGACTGACTGGCTGACTGAATGACTGACTGAATGACTGGTCTGTCTTACGTGCCAGAATATCCACCACTCCTAAGGTCACATTTGATCAATGGGTTGAAACTATCTCAAATCCATACGGATAACTAATAAACTACATCATAGTTTATTGACAGGACTACATCAGTTCTGTCTGGGTTTATGGAATCTGGTTTGGATCAGATCTGACACCAAGTCCAGACCGAGACCAGAAGATAGTCATTTTGTCAAATCACCACCATAATAAGAGTGTTTCTGTGTTCATATTTCAGAACAACATATGGATTCTTTAGACATTCAGAATAGTGGAAAAATGCATGCTGAGAGAAAATAGAGCCACTCAAATTATTACAGTGGGGAAAAATATGCCTTCTATAACATGAAAGAAGGGCTAAGGGTTTATAAAATCATTATTATAATTATATTATTCTTTTCAATGATGTTCTGATTTAATCTCTTCAGTTTTTGTTGGAAAGGAAAGGGTTAACACTGAAGTGAGAAAAAAAACATCCAATCAGGATTTTTATTTTGCTGGTCTCTGGGGAGATCAATCTAGCTAACTAAGTCAGCCATTGGCTAGGCCATCAGAAGCGCGATAGAAGGCATCTGCCATTTAACTGTATTTTAGCATCATTTTGGAATGACAGTGGAATCAACCAATCACATGTTGATTTATTGAGTGGGACCGTTTTTTACAAAAGCCTTCTCGAAGGCCAAGAGGTCACTGTGCAATAGCGAGCTGTAGTTTTCCCATGGCCTAGCTAGCTTTTGTTGTAGGCTAGTTTGCAGCAGCAGGTGTTATTGAAGAGGGTGTTGTTGCTAATTTGTTAGCTTCCCCCTTTTCAATAATAACTTCAACAAGAAGTTATGTTTCAAATAATCGTCATCTGGTGAGTGGAATTGTTTTTTTTTTATTGCAGCGCGCTTGCTGTTAGCCATCTCTTTGAAAATAACTTGCGTATGAAACATTGTTGCATTTTAACTTTAGTTTACCAGTTACTTTGTGTGCTAAACTTCAAATGTTTTTGCAATGGGAAATCATTTTGATTGGGAAATGCTTAATGGTTGTGTTTTTGTATGGTTTTATGATTGGGACCCACTGGTTTATTATGTCTGAGTGAATGGACTACTTATCCTTTAACATCATGCTGTGTGTGACTGTTGTCTTTCCATCGGCCCTATGTAGTGGTGACTGAAGAAACAGGTATACTCTAATTTTGCCAAAACGTTCCCAAACAGTGGGAAGGAAAGGCGCCCTGTGCGAAAATTCCTATGTTTTCCTATAGGTTTTTCAGATTTTCACTCTCAACATCAACTTTTTTTGTATAGAAAAAATATTAAGATGTTATGTTCTAAGTCCACAACAATGCTTAAACCAGATTATATCTGGGTGGGCCTGGCCAGTAGCGGTGGGTGGGGGGAAAAAAAAAATCCAAATTACAACCTATGTTGTGATAATTGCGTTGTTTGCTCTATAACCCATTAATTCATGCGCCACCAATATATACAATAAGGTTGTGACAACAAAAAGATAAGTCACACAGTGGTGGCATAAATTCAGCTACACACACACGTTTTTTTTTCATCACAAAACCGGGGGGAGCTACAACTCCCCTGCCCCCAAACAGCTACAAACAGTTATCACCTGCAGCATGGTCAAGCAAGTTAATGTTTTGACAGTTTACTAAACAGCTACTGATTTAGAACCAGAGTTACCGCAGGTCAGCACAAAGACCACAGGGGCACTGCCTCCGCTATTCCAGCACCATTTCAACTTAAACATTTAAACATCATCAAATCAACAAGGCTATATATGCTTAGTTTAATATACTGAAAACAAATGTAAAGATACCAAAAGCAATTTAGTTCAATCAATGTTGCGAAATATCATGTGGCTGTCCCTGGTTCTGATTTTTGTGTGCATATTTTTTGCACTCACACTAGTTGAACACCAAGGCCATCCTCCTCTCTTTCATGTTGGCAAACCGGTCTATGGCTCTGTTATACAATACACGTTTAGCTTTTGCTGTCATATACTACCTAGCTAAAATGCTGGCTAGCCTGACCTCCTTGCATGGGCAACAATGAACCAGCTAAGTTTTCTAGCTAGTTAACGTGAGCCTACTAGGCTACATCTAGTCTACATATTGAACTTATTATCTCAGGCCTGTGGAACAACATTCAGTTATGGTTGGATCAGAATCCATGTCATAATCATTGGCCTGTGCAGACAGTTCATTCAAAACCACAAGTCCAAATCCCTGTCTCCATCCATGGTTTGCCAAAGGGCCGATTTAGCAATCTAGCTACTGCAGGCCATCAACATAGGCAGACCAGAAACAGACATGTTTTTTCTGGCTTCCCTTGGCAAACATGATTACACACCGCTTGGCCTGGCAGGTCCTGGCTCCCCAGCTTGTGGGACTATGTCCACCCATGCCTGCACCCCAGATGCAAACAGCACATGATGACAATTGCGCATTACAAATAGCCTACTAACCAACACTTCGGACCAAACTTGGTTTGCATACCCAACGTTGCCTTAGTTAGCATTTACTGGTAGATATCATAAGTTGAAACGTCTTTCCTACCCTCCTTGTTACCGAGAATGAAACTGAAGATCTCTTACAACTCTGTGTACTACTCTCCTCACAAAACAGCGCTAACTGGCTCAAACCAGAATAGAAAGGAGTGGGAGGCCCCTGTGCACAACTAAGCAAGAGGACAAGTACATTAGTGTCTAGTTTGAGAAACAGACGCCTCACAAGTCCTCAACTGGCAGCTTCATTAAATATTACCCGCAAAATGCCAGTCTCAGTGAAGAGGCGGCTCCAGACAGCGTTCCTTTGTCCAGTGTCTGTTCTTTTGCCCATCTTAATATTTTCCTTTTATTGGCCAGTCTGAGATATGGCTTTTTCTTTGCAACTATGCATAGAAGGCCAGCATCCTGGAGTCACCTCTTCATTGTTGGAGTTGAGACTGGTGTTTTGAGGGAGCAGTACACAGCGTTGTACGCGATCTTCAGTTTCTTGGCAATTTCTTGCATGGAATAGCCTTCATTTCTCAGAACAAGAATAGACGGATGAGTTTCAGACTAAAGTTCTTTGTTTCTTGCCATTTTCAGCTTGTTATCAAACCCTCATGCTGATGCTCCAGGTACTCAACTAGTCTAAAGAAGGCCAATTGTATTGCTTCTTTAATCAGGACAACAGTTTTCAGCTGTGCTAAACATAATTGCAAAAGGGTTTTCTAATCATCAATTAGTCTTTTACAATTATAAACTTGGATTTGCTAACACAACGTGCCACTGGAATACATGAGTGATAATGGGCTTAGGCAAAAAAGTATTTAGTCAGCCACAATTGTGCAAGTTCTCCCACTTAAAAAGATGAGGCCTGTAATTTTCATCATAGGTACACTTCAACTATGACAGACACAATCCAGAAAATCACAATGTAGGATTTTTAATGAATTTATTTGCAAATTATGGTGGAAAATAAGTATTTGGTCACCTACAAACAAGCAAGATTTCTGGCTCTCACAGACCTGTAACTTCTTCTTTAAGAGGCTCCTCTGTCCTCCACTCATTACCTGTATTAATGGCACCAGTTTGAACTTGTTATCAGTATAAAAGACACCTGTCCACAACCTCAAACAGTCACACTCCAAACTCCACTATGGCCAAGACCAAAGAGCTGTCAAAGGACACCAGAAACAAAATTGTAGACCTGCACCAGGCTGGGAAGACTGAATCTGCAGTAGGTAAGCAGCTTGGTTTGAAGAAATCAACTGTGGGAGCAATTATTAGGAAATGGAAGACATACAGAGACCACTGATAATCTCCCTCGATCTGGGGCTCCATGCTCCTGTGGGGTCAAAATGATCACAAGAACAGTGAGCAAAAATCCCAGAACCACACAGGGGGACCTAGTGAATGACCTGCAGAGAGCTGGGACCAAAGTAACAAAGCCTACCATCAGTAACACACTACGCCGCCAGGGACTCAAATCCTGCAGTGCCAGACGTGTCCCCCTGCTTAAGGCAGTACATGTCCAGGCCCATCTGAAGTTTGCCAGAGAGCATTTGGATGATCCAGAAGAAGATTGGGAGAATGTCATATGGTCAGATGAAACCAAAATATAACTTTTTGGTAAAAACTCAACTTGTCGTGTTTTGAGGACAAAGAATGCTGAGTTGCATCCAAAGAACACCATACCTACTGTGAAGCATGGGGGTGGAAACATCATGCTTTGGGGCTGTTTTTCTGCAAAGGGACCAGGACGACTGATCCGTGTAAAGGAAAGAATGAATGGGGCCATGTATCATGAGATTTTGAGTGAAAACCTCCTTTCATCAGCAAGGGCATTGAAGATGAAACGTGGCTGGGTCTTTCAGCATGACAATGATCCCAAACACACCGCCCGGGCAACGAAGGAGTGGCTTCGTAAGAAGCGTTTCAAATTCCTGGAGTGGCCTAGCCAGTCTCCAGATCTCCACCCCATAGAAAATCTTTGGAGGGAGTTGAAAGTCCGTGTTGCCTAGCAACAGCCCCAAAACATCACTGTTCTAGAGGAGATCTGCATGGAGGAATGGGCCAAAATACCAGCAACAGTGTGTGAAAACCTTGTGAAGACTTACAGAAAACGTTTGACCTCTGTCATTGCCAACAAAGGGTCTATAACAAAGTATTGAGAAACTTTTGTTATTGACCAAATACTTATTTTCCACCATAATTTGCAAATAAATTAATTAAAATCCTACAATGTGATTTTCTGGATTTTTGTTTTTCTCATTTAGTCTGTCATAGTGTACCTAGGCCTGTAATTTTCATCATCTCATCTTTTTAAGTGGGAGAACTTGCACAATTGGTGTCTGACTAAATACTTTTTTGCCCCACTGTATATATATAATATATTTTTTAACTACACTACTTTGGTACGCTCAGTGGGGATTAAGAAGTAAGTATACGCAATGCCCACTGAAAAAAAAAAGTGGGTATAAGGCTTATACAGTACCTGCATATACACCACACCACTGGCCCTTCGTGTTTTACAAAATATGCACTCTCCTACATGAGTGGGCTGGTATTGCGGTTGCTGTCCTTTCAGAATCACCAACCTGTCACACACTGGCCTGGGTCCAATAGGTTTGTGACTGTGCAAAAATGTATATAATAGATATAAAGGCTATTAAGATAGGACTGTGTGTATCTGGCTGACTGAATGGAAACTGATAATTCAATGTTTTTTTTTACTCTGAGTCAAGACCGAGTTCACATGTATCCAACACCCGAGACAAGACCGAGATACTCAATATGTAGTCTTGAGTAGAGGTCGACCAATTTAATCGGAATGGCCGAATTTTTTTTATTTTATTTTATTTTTATTTTTATTTTTTAATTCGGGCTTTTCATAACAATTGGAAATCTGTATTTTTGGGTGAGGATTTGCCTTTTTTCTTCAAGTCTTTTTTTTATACCTTTTATTTAACTAGGCTAGTCAGTTAAGAACACATTCTTATTTTCAATGACTGCCTAGGAACGGTGGGTTAACTGCCTTGTTCAGGGGCAGAACGACAGATTTTCACCTTGTCAGCTCAGGGGATTCAATCTTGCAACCTTACAGTTAACTAGTCCAACGCAATAACGACCTGCCTCTCTCTCGTTGCACTCCACAAGAAGACTGCCTGTTACTCGAATGCAGTAAGCCAAGATAAGTTGCTAGCTAGCATTAAACTTATCTTATAAAAAAACAATCAATCATAATCACTAGTTAACAACACATGGTTGATGATATTACTAAATATTATCTAGCATGTCCTGCGTTGCATATCTGACTGAGCATACAAGTATCTGACTGAGTGGTGGTAGGCAGAAGCAGGCGCGTAAACATTCATTCAAACAGCACTTTCGTGCGCTTTGACAGCAGCTCTTCGTTGTGCGTCAAGCATTGCGCTGTTTATGACTTCACGCCTATCAACTCCCGAGATGAGGCTCGTGTAACCGAAGTGAAATGGCTAGCTAGTTAGCGCGTGCTAATTGTCGTTGTGTTGCTGGTTCGAGCCCAGGGAGGAGCGAGGAGAGGGACGGAAGCTATACTGTTACACTGGCAATACTAAAGTGCCTATAAGAACATCCAATAGTCAAAGGTTAATGAAATGCAAATGGTATAGAGGGAAATAGTCCTATAATAACTACAACCTAAAACTTCTTACCTGGGAATATTGAAGACATGTTAAAAGGAACCACCAGCTTTCATATGTTCTCATGTTGAAACGTTAGCTTTCTTACATAGCACATATTGCACTTTTACTTTGTTTTTGCATTATTTAAACCAAATTTAACATGTTTCATTATTTACTTGATGCTAAATAGATTTTATTGATGTATTATGTTAAAATAAGTGTTCCTTCAGTATTGTTGTAATTTTCATTATTACAAATAAACAAATAAAAATTGGCCGGTTTTTAATCGGTATCGGCTTTTTTGGTCCTCCAATAATCAGTATCGAAAAATCATAATCGGTCAACCTCTAGTCTCGAGACATCGGTATTGAGTACTACGCTGGTATCATTCCCACTGAGTAGACTGACTAGCTCTGGTCCAGGGTGTTCCGTGCAGGATGCCGATGCTGAGCCTTCTGCAAGCCGCACATCACGCCCTGGACCAGAGCTACAGAAAGACCGATTTCAAGTGTGGCCCAAAAGCAGATGGCAGACGATTTGACCAAGTATGTGTACATTAATGTTTTGAATGGATACATTACTTTCTAAGTATCATCAGTCATTGCACGAACGCCACAGACCCTTTGAGGGATTTGTAATCATGTTATTATCTTGTCAGTTTGTTTTTCAAACTTCTCTCAGCGACATTACTGCCAAGTCTGACATATGCCCACACTCACAGTCAGGCAGTCAGAGGCTTAATTGTTTTGAAAGATTCTTCATGTTGCTTGTTTGACTGTCATCCAAGATCAAATGAATGGCAGACTAATGTCTGGCATTTAGCTTCGCACGACATGTTGGAAATGGAACAGAAAAAAATGTGCGGTATGTAGACTATCAGTCTTCTCACACTGCTATTAGAATTCCATACATAATTATTGGAACAGTGAAGCATGTTTTCTTCTTTTGGCTCTATACTCCAAAAGTTTGGATTTGAAATCAAACAATGATTTTGAAATTGAAGTGCAGACTGTCAGCTTTAAATTTAGGGTATTTTCACCCATATTGGGTGAACCGTTTTGAAATTACAGCACTTTAAGTACATAGTCCCCCCCCATTTCACTTATGTGTATTAAAGTAGTAAAATGTTAAGTATATGGTCCCATATTCATAGCATACAATGACTACGTCAAGCTTGTAACTCTACACATTTGAATGCATTTGCTCTTTGTTTTGGTTCTGTTTCAGATTTTTTTGAGCCCCAAAAAAATGAATGCTAAGTAATGTATTGTGTAATTTTGGAGTCACTTTTATTGTAATTAAGAATAGAATATGTTTCTAAACACTTATACATTAATGCAGATGCTACCATGATTACGGATCATCCTGAGTGAATCATCAATAATGATGAGTGAGAAAGATGCACAAATATCATACCCCCAATACATTCTAACCTCTCACCATAACAGTAACAGGGAAGGTTAGCATTTTGGAGGGGTATGACATTTGTGTGTCTAACTTTCTCATGGGGGGGCACAAAAAGTGCACGATTCACCTGATATGGATGAAAATACCTTTAAATTAAAGCTGACAGTGAACTTTAACCTCAGTCAAACTTTTGGAGCATAGAGCCATAAGAGAAAAAAATGATTCACTGTCCCAATAATTACAGAGGGCACTGTGTTTTGAATAATGGCTTTTAACAATAGTGATTTGACTATGAGGGAATTCTCCAGGAGTTTCAGAACACCTAGTGCTAGCCTGAACCCCCCCATTTGATTGATGGAAGATGTGTGAGGGGGAAAAAGTTCAGGTTTGAGGTCAGTATGTGTATTGGTTTATGTGGTGAGGTAATGGCTGGGTTAGTGATGGAGATGGTGTGAGGTTAGAGATGAGAGGAATTCAAAGGAAATGATGTCACCTCATTCGAAGAGTTCTGGTGTTGATGGCCCATAGTGGAAGAGAAGGAGGGAGAGACACAGAGTTATGAATTGCTGTTGTGCCAAACACTTTTCGATATGAATTTCCTGTATACTGAAGTGTGTGTGTCTGTTCCTGCATGGTTACGTGTGTGTGTGTGTGTGTTTTATAGGGGGAGCGGGGACTTTCTGGGCCACCTGGAATCCAAGGAGAAACTGGGATTGGGCTTCCTGGACCCAAGGTATCACTCCATCCCATTGTTTTGAAAAATGAGGGAATTACATTTTCCCCCAACCACCTGTTGTGTCTCACCTTGCGGGTGTTCCACTCTATCTCTGCAGGGTGATGTGGGGTTCCAGGGGCGACTGGGGCCTCCAGGGCCACCTGGCTTAGGGGAGCCTGGACAACCGGTGAGTTAGCACGACCACAATGTACGCTTGCATTTATGAATACTCATAAATGACTCAGTGAAATGGGTGTTCATGTAGCTGTGTATGGAGTCTATGGTTATTCAAGTCTGTTCACCATTGGTTGATTTGTTTCACAGGGGCCTCAAGGGCCACAGGGTGTCCAAGGAGAGAAGGGTCCTATAGGAGAAGGCTTCGCCGGGCCAAAGGTATGACTGAGCGTCTGCAGAGATGTGTCCCGGTCTGGGCTCCAGATATGTGGCTGTAAAACCAGCAACATCACATGGATGATGGTTATAGGAGAAGATGCAGCGCCATAAAAGTCCATCTGAATTACACCTCTATTTGGTATCACAGTGTCACATGCAATGGATCTATCGATCAGTGATTTCTTGTTCTACTACGGAGTAACATCCAGCATGCAGGTAGGCAGAGTTCCAAAGGATGTCAGGTGAACCCATACAGGCCCTGGGCTGGGAAACACCCAGAAGCTATTCAGAATCCCTGTAGAACATGAAAGGAGTGAGTCATTCAACTGAGACCAGAAGGAAGAAATGAGTCCATCTGCTTTTCACTGGGTTGCTCAGGCACACATGGGCCACATCTGCCCAAACCAGACCTCTCTCTTTCTCCCTGCTCTAACATATCCTCTGAACTCAAGTGTTACCAGGATACGGCTATGCTATTTGAATTGCAGTGAGTGTCTTGCCTTCAAAAGATATTATGTTATACTGTAGCTTACGCCCTTGTTGCGACTTGTAAGAGAATGGTTGTAAATGCAATGCAAACATGCCATTCCTTTAGAGAGAGCTGTGTTATGGTAATGACAGTTTTATATAGATATATATTGCCTACTTCGCGACAAGGAAAACATTATGCTTCCAGTGGCAGGTGAGGTAACACCGATCAACAAATGTTTTGATCATTCCTGAATGGCCTGTGTAAACAACGCTTGATTACGTTTTGGGAACGCACTTGAGTAACATCATGCCAAATGTGATCTCTGTTTGACGAAGTTGCAACTTTGACTCATAATAGTCTAGTCAACTGACTGAGGAGATGCATCCTTTTTATTGCATGTTTTTCATTGAAACCTCAGTCCACTCAGATCCTATCATTAGAGATATTTATCTGGCAGTTTACCCTGGAGAGAGTGACTGTGTGAGTTTCCACCAGTCATCTAGAAGCGTCTACCGTTAAGAGATGGCCTCAAGGCTTTTACTTTCCTGCATTGAAGCTGACCCCAGACACACAGCTCTGGTTATGAGCAGCAGTGCTCTGTTGCTAGTCACAAGTTCTGACAAGTTCCAGATTCATGAGAGCTGAAAAGATTTTTCCTGCTACCCTTGTCATCAACACCTGCTGGGGTGAAGAAATGTGGGATTTATGAGTACATTATATCTATGCTCCGGTGCAGGTATGTTGCTAGTTTGTCCTTAGGTATTGCTAATGCTGTAGCTGCAGAGTGTATTCTCCCCAGACCTGAGGTAACCTCTGAGGTAATGGACATGTTTTACACACATCTCTCTCTGCTTCAAATTTGATTATTGTGTAAAGTCCTTCACCATGTTTATTTATTTTAGTCTTCTATCATTTTCAAGTCGGAGCCTGACTCTTGCAGTAACTAAGTACAAAGAACACTCCGCGACATTCAGGTGGTCGCTGTGGTTTCCATCTCCCCCAGTGCTGATCTACTCACGCTCAGTGCCAAAGCCCTTCGCTGGAAAAATGAGAGTAACACTAAACATGTCCTCCAGCATCTCAACATCTGTCAGAACCCGCCTCGACCTGTGTGGTCTCCCTGGAACTTTCCTTGTAGGTCCAGAGTGGATGCATGCAAGGCTGGGAATATATCTGAAGAAGTTTCCAGAACCCCTTTCACGTTCCTGTTTAGACTTCCTGTCTCTCACGCAGGAACAGACACAGTAAACGAACGTCCGTTGTCACCTTGCGAACCATCCTCGGCGTGGCACATAGATAGACGTAAACACAAATTACAACAGAGTGCTTGAACCTTTTGCCAAGACGTAAGGAAAAGCTCAGTTTAGCGTTTCCAGAATGTTCCATTGTTCCCATCAGCCTTGTGATTGTTGGTTAGCGGGATCATGGTTGTTTTCCCATCAATTAATAACTGTCTGTGTTGCTGTTATCTATCTTAGAGCAGAATCCTAATCTGAAATCTATATCACTCATTGACATCAGTAGATGAAAGTCTGAGTTATGCGCACAGATCTCAAATTGGGATTCTGCCTTCACTGTATGGCTGGTGTGAGTTTCTCTCTCGGGTGTGTGAGAGACTGCAGAGTTGAAAATAATTTAAGAGCTGTGTTTGTCCCTCCGCAGGGGGACCGGGGCCTGGAGGGGCCGAGGGGGCCCAGAGGACAGCCCGGCGCTGGAATCAAAGGAGACGAGGTACAGTATAGACTGTAAAACTACATCTGGGTGAATGGCCTTCACACAAACACGCAGTGTTCCCCAGGAACATATAAAGCGCCTTGGGTAAGGAGTGGCCAGAAGCACTGGCGTCTGGGTCTCATTCAGACTGAGGTTATATATGAGGCCTCTATTGAATCTGTGTGGTGATGAATCACATAGGGGTCAAGGCCTGGACTCTGTGCTGTGAGAAAGTTCATGGGTGAAGTAAAGGCTGATGTAAAGGGTTCATATCAATTGTCTAAAGTGGCCTCCTCTCCTCATCTCTTCTCCTTCATTGTTTTTTAAAGGTCTGGACAGGTGGATGGAAAGTCCTGGTTCAGAAAGGTTCCTGTCTTTTGCTTTCACCTAGTCTGTGTTTTCAGATAAAGGGGAGGAGACAAGGAGAGGAAGCTACTTAACACTATTGGGATGAATCCTCATTCTACCTGAACAACGTGTGTACGGTCAGAAATAGAATCACGGTCCCACACTGATTATGGGATATGAATTGATGACGTTTGTAAACTGGGTGGTTCGAGCCCTCAATGCTGATTGGCTGACAGCCATGATATATCAGACCGTATACCACGGGTATGACAAAACAGTTATTTTTGCTGTTCTAATTACGTTGGTAAACAGTTTATAATAGCAATAAGGCACCTCTGGGGTTTGTGATGTATGGCCAATATACCACAGCTAAGGGCTGTGTCCAGGCACTCTGCGTTGCGTCGTGCTTAAGAACAGCCCTTAGCCATGGTTTATTGGCCATATACAACACCCCCTTGGGCCTTATTGCTTAATTACACCATTATGAATTAAGCAAACAGCGATAGAATTCCGGTAGCTGATGATCATCCTCACAGATTTAAACATTAATTGACCTTAAAATTGTGTTTGTTCTTGGTCAGATTAGTCTTGGCAAGTTTAGCCTTGTGGTGAAATTCATCCTTGGGATATTGGCAGTGCTTTCATCATATAATGAGTGCAATCCTTCAGCAAGAATGGAGTTAGCTAACATTCTGTGTTTACGCCATGTAACTTTATAGTGTCAACGGAGCTGTTATAAAGTGAGCCAAGCTGGCATTTTATAGATGAGGCATGCATGTACAGTGGGGCAAAAAAGTATTTAGTCAGCCACCAATTGTGCAAGTTCTCCCACTTAAAAAGATGAGAGGCCTGTAATTTTCATTATAGGTACACTTCAACTATGACAGACAATGAGAGAAAAAAATCCAGAAAATCACATTGTAGGATTTTTAATGAATTTATTAGCAAATTATGGTGGAATATAAGTATTTGGTCAATAACAAAAGTTTATCTCAATACTTTGTTATATACCCTTTGTTGGCAATGACAGAGGTCAAATGTTTACTGTAAGTCTTCACAAGGTTTTCACACACTGTTGCTGGTATTTTGGCCCATTCCTCCATGCAGATCTCTTCTAGAGTAGTGATGTTTTGGGGCTGTTGCTGGGCAACACGGACTTTCAACTCCCTCCAAAGATTTTCTATGGGGTTGAGTTCTGGAGACTGGCTAGGCCACTCCAGGACCTTGAAATGCTTCTTACGAAGCCACTCCTTCGTTGCCCGGGCGGTGTGTTTGGGATCATTGTCATGCTGAAAGACCCAACCACGTTTCATCTTCAATGCCCTTGCTGAATCACACGATACATGGCCCCATTCATTCTTTCCTTTACACGGATCAGTCGTCCTGGTCCCTTTGCAGAAAAACAGCCCCAAAGCATGATGTTTCCACCCCCATGCGTCACAGTAGGTATGGTGTTCTTTGGATGCAACTCAACATTCTTTGTCCTCCAAACACGACGAGTTGAGTTTTTACCAAAAAGTTATATATTGGTTTCATCTGACCATATGACATTCTCCCAATCTTCTTCTGGATCATCCAAATGCTCTCTAGCAAACTTCAGACGGGCCTGGACATTTACTGGCTTAAGCAGGGGGACACGTCTGGCACTGCAGGATTTGAGTCCCTGGCGGCGTAGTGTGTTACTGATGGTAGGCTTTGTTACTTTGGTCCCAGCTCTCTGCAGGTCATTCACTAAGTCCCCCGTGTGGTTTTGGGATTTTTGCTCACCGTTCTTGTGATCATTTTGACCCCACGGGGTGAGATCTTGCGTGGAGCCCCAGATCGAGGGAGATTATCAGTGGTCTCTGTATGTCTTCCATTTCCTGATAATTGCTCCCACAGTTGATTTCTTCAAACCAAGCTGCTTACCTATTGCAGATTCAGTCTTCCCAGCCTGGTGCAGGTCTCTGTTTCTGGTGTCCTTTGACAGCTCTTTGGTCTTGGCCATAGTGGAGTTTGGAGTGTGACTGTTTGAGGTTGTGGACAGGTGTCTTTTATACTGATAACAAGTTCAAACAGGTGCCATTAATACAGTTAACGAGTGGAGGACAGAGGAGCCTCTTAAAGAAGAAGTTACAGGTCTGTGAGAGCCAGAAATCCTACAATGTGATTTTCTGCATTTTTTTCCCCCTAATTGTCTGTCATAGTTGAAGTGTACCTATGATGAAAATTACAGGCCTCTCTCATCTTTTTAAGTGGGAGAACTTGCACAATTGGTGGCTGACTAAATACTTTTTTGCCTCACTGTATTACTGGGTCATTGGATCTGGAGTTGGTTTACTTTATTGCCTATCAAAATAGTAAATTGCATGAACATTCTCAATATTTAATAGCAAGGTGACTAGCAGGAGGATTTTTAGCACAGTATTTGTGTTATGTTGACTACTTTCCCTTCATTTAATAACAGTTAATGAAAGGGTGAATATCCAAACTAATATATATGTATGTATATGTACTTTTTGTATATTTATTTAATTCACTGTTCCTGTAACGCATCCACAAGCTTGTGTTGGTGTAACTATAGCTATGATGCCAACAATGACTCTCTTTGTGACCCTCAGGGTGGCTTTGGCCCTCCAGGTTTTCCAGGGCCTCTCGGCCTGCCAGGGCTGGGCATTCAGGGGGAGAAGGTACGTAGGCCCACCTATTCATTATTACAGGTTTCACCAAGTATCACCCATACATAATTTATGGATTACTGTCCTAATGTGCCTACTTTGTGCTTCCTGTCCTACCAGGGTATGGAGGGGCCTCGGGGGCCACCAGGGGGCAGGGGTCCACAAGGAGATGGATATCCAGGGCCCAAGGTCTGTGTTTGAATGCTTCTTCCTTGACTTTACTTTTGGATCAATTGTGGTTATGGTATGTTTAGGCGATCGCTAATGCTAATGACTGTGTATGGGTGCTCCTCTCATCCACAGGGTGACCAGGGCTTACCAGGGGAGCTAGGTTCAACAGGAGAGAGAGGGGCTGGTGAACCTGGGGCTAAGGTGAGTCCTCCTCCAATGGAAATGCAATGTGTAGTTTGTCCTCGTTGTGGTGTCACATTTGGATATGTAGTCGATGCAATGTGAGACAGACAACCAACGATCTCTCTTCAGGGTGAGCCAGGAGCATCAGGATTGGCTGGTTTTCCTGGCCTCCCAGGAGAGGATGGGGCCCCGGGACAGAAGGTATTTCATCTTCTGCCATCTCTCCGTCACCGTAGGTTGATACTGTACCTCTGAATGTGACCATTGGATTCATATGCTTTGCTTGTGTGTCTGTGTGTTTGTCTATATAGGGTGAACCAGGTGTTGGTGGTCTGAGGGGACCAGAGGGAGCTGCGGGGATTGGCACCCAGGGTGAGAAGGTAAGAAGATTCCCAGGTTTTTCTCCTCACATCGCTGCTTCAAGATTTTAATCTTCATTAATCTGGACAGCTGTGGTATTCTGAGGTTGGTTTTCTGTGCTGTTTCTTTGACGAATGATGTCTCTCAACATAGGGAGACCAGGGCCAGAGGGGCATTCGGGGCTTGGGTGGGCCTCCTGGAATCGCCGGGCCCTCTGGAGCAAAGGTGAGGACATTGTCCTCAATTATCATCAGTCAACACTCTGTATTGTAGTGTAATGTGGTCACACTGCAACCTTTGACTTCTGACCTCTTCTAGGGGGAGCCTGGGACACCAGGTCGACTGGGTATGCCAGGACTCCCAGGGCGGGGCATCATAGGACCTAAGGTAACAGCCCTCTGCCCCAAAATGCCTACAATTCACCATGTAGATAAGGTTTATGCCATATCATAACCATGTTATAACTGTCTCTTAACCATCTTATAACTCTTGTCTCAGGGCGATCTTGGCCCACCTGGTCCATCTGGACCATTAGGGGAGACAGGCTATGGGCTGCCTGGTCCTAAGGTGAGACACACTATGTCACACTACTAGAATAATAGGGAATAATTCATAGGATTGACATATTTATTGGAATAATCAGCATAATTCATTGATGTACTGATATTTATTTACTTGAATCTTGATGTACTTTTATTTAATCACAAACCTTTAGGGTGATCGTGGAGGTCCTGGTCCGTCTGGTCCATTTGGGCCCAAAGGCGATGGTTATCCTGGCCCTACGGTGAGCAACACTGCTGCTTATTCATGTGTTGCTATTGCATGAGTTGTACCAGTGTTGATCCCAGTGTTTACCTGTGGTTTGTAGGGAACTCCTGGTCTACCGGGGCTTCCTGGTGAACCAGGCCTGGAGGGGCTGGGCATCCCTGGACCGAAGGTAAAGATATGGTCTGTGTGAGGGTGTCGGATTTGGGTTATTTTGGATAGTGACAACAGCCCTGGGTGAACAGAAGACCTCAATTAGCAGAGGACATCGTGATAGCCGTGTGTTTTCTCCCATTTAGGGCGATATTGGCTTCAGGGGCTTGCCAGGTTTAGCAGGCCCCCCCGGCGAGGGGCTACAAGGTCTACCGGTACGTATTGTAGTCTGACATGAAGAAGTTGACCTGCTAAACAGTTGGCAAAGAATCAATCCCAGCTCTGATGCGAAACCCATTTAGCCTTGTTCAGCGCCATCATAAACCCACTGAGTCATGGTGATCGATACTAGTATTACCTCATGCTGGCAGACTCCACATTTCAGATCCACCTTGTACGTGTGAACACATATCCCCAGGGACCTTGTATTCAAAGGCTGTGATAATCAGCGTTTCATTCTTACAGGACATATATCAAGAACATGTGAATATACCCCAACATAAGGGTCTAATGAGAACCATTGGGGCCAGGGTGCCTATAACCAACACAATACCCAGAGCTGGCAGTCTAGCTTATAATATTACATCCAGGTTTCTCTCCAGGCTTTTCATCTCCTATAGCCCCAGAAGCCCTAGGGAGCGGGCAGACCTGAGGGTTGAGGTAGCCCTGTCCATCACATCAGTAGGTCTGGTCTCCTACAGTAAGTTTGCTAATGTGTGTCAGGCTATGAACAGTAAAGCCAGAGGCAGTCAAGCTGTGAAATTGCCTGCTCGTGAAATGGCTGCCCTGTGAGATCAGGTCACTTTTTAAGTCTAGGTTTGTTAAGTGAAAAGTGAAGGATTTGTCCCTTGGCTTAGCTCATTTTGTGTGACTAGCTAGGTTTGACACAGGTAGTGCAGTGTGGTTGGGCTATGTTGTGTTGTGCTGACACTTTTTCATTGCTATTGTACATATGGTTATAACTTCTGCTCATTTCTAGGGTGGCATTGGACGACCGGGCCCACCAGGGCCAACGGGGCCCCCTGGGCAGGGTATTCAGGGCCCAAAGGTAGGTCTAGTAATTTGAACTAAGCAAGCAAATAAACATTTTCTTGTTTCTTTAAAATGTTGAGTTGAGCATGACAAATCTTCTCTGTATTTTGTGGACCCTTTCAGGGCGAGGCAGGGTCTCAGGGCGTGACGGGCCCTCGGGGGCCACCAGGGGAAGGATTCCCAGGGGCCAAGGTGACGACAGACACAGTGGTTTGAAACGTATGGCAGTGTATTTGAACTTTTGTGACCTTTGACCTTGTGTTATCTGGCTCTATGACAGGGTGACCGCGGCTCTGGAGGGGAGAGGGGCCTGAAGGGGGTCAAAGGTGATTTGGGTGACCCTGGAGTTCCTGGCCAATCAGTGAGTCATGTCATGGGTCACTTTTATAATCAGGGCGATTCATTCGATAACAGGGATACATACTGTAATAAACAATTAACTGCAATCAGAGTAGAAACTGATCAGACCAATGTTTTACTGCTTCCTTTTAGGGCAGACCAGGGTTCAAAGGCGACATGGGCCTCACAGTAAGTTCAGTCTTTAGCTGTCTTTTGAGTTCACATTAGTCTTTTTTATTCCATTTAGTCACCATGTCAATCTGGTTTTGACCCACAGAGAGAAGACATCATTAAAATGATCAAGGAGATTTGTGGTAAATAAAGCATTTATTTGTTGTGCTTGTGTAGTATAATTTAACATTGATTGCAACATACAGTAGGCCTTTGTCGAGTGCATTGGAAAACATCCTTTCTACGTCCGAATCGTATATCTCTGCATTGTTTCCAGGTTGCGGAATCAAATGCAAGGAGCGGCCCATGGAGCTGGTGTTCGTCATTGACAGCTCGGAGAGCGTTGGGCCGGAGAACTTTGAGATAATCAAGGACTTTGTGGCGGCCCTGGTGGACCGCGTGACGGTGGGCCGCAACGCCACCCGCATCGGCCTGGTCCTCTACAGCCTGGAGGTCAAGCTAGAGTTCAACCTGGCGCGCCACATGACCAAGCAAGATGTCAAACAGGCCATACGAAATATCCCTTATATAGGTGAGGGTACCCACACAGGCACCGCCATCCGCAAGGCCACCCAGGAGGCCTTCTACAGCTCTCGCAAAGGGGTCAGTAAAGTGGCTATAGTTATTACGGACGGACAGACTGATAAGCGGGAGCCGGTGAAGCTGGATATTGCGGTGCGGGAGGCGCACGCAGCCAACATCGAGATGTACGCATTGGGGATCGTGAATACGTCGGACCCCACGCAGTCCGAGTTCCTGAGGGAGCTCAACCTGATTGCGTCAGACCCTGATAGTGAACACATGTACCTCATTGATGACTTCAACACGCTGCCAGGTAAGGTTAAAACGCCAGGTTAGTGTTACATTCAGTTGGTTTTGGTTTGTGTTGGTGTAGTCATCAGTGATTACTCACGAAACCCAAACAAAAAAGGCCATGATTTTTGGGATTATCACTCAATATAATCAGTAGAATAGTCCTTTGCAGGAAGGATTGTTGACATATATTTGACATTTCTAACGTTTTTGCCATACCCAGGCCTCCTTTAAGACACCATAGTATAGGTGGTGTCATATGATGCTTTAGGTCATTACACTGTTAGCTGAATGTTGAATGACCCTGGTATATTTGTCCTCTAGAGTTGTTCCTGGTCAGCTGACATGGTGAAGAAAAACTCCTGCCCCTTCGTTAGCAGTACTGTTATTATACGGTGTAGTCTGTAAATTGACCTAATGTACCAAGTTAACTGCATCAAGTTGCTGCAAAGTCTCCAAGGCTAATACCGGTACAATGTGATTCATCACCTGTTCCCAGTCATCACAACTCCTGTTACTGTCGCTCTCTCTCAGCTCTGGAGTCCAAGCTAGTCAGCAAGTTCTGTGAAGACGAGAACGGTGATCTGATATACAACCGTGTCACCAATGGATACAGGAACGGGAAGAATGGGAACTATGGCAACGGGAACTATGGCAATGGCTATGGGACCACCAACCAGGAGGACTTCAACAACGGGAGGCGAACAGTCACTACTACCAGCACTCAAAGTCAGGGTGGCAGCGTAGACCTAACCCAGCCTATCGACCTGGGCACTGCCACAGTACAGGTCTATACAGCACATTAACAGACATTTAGCAGAGGCACTGGCCAGAAAACAATCTACTGTCAATGTATAGTTGACCTGACTTGCATGCTCCATTGAACTAATGAAAACACTGTCTCCTCTTAGCCTACTGTACATTATCTCACTATAGTAACACTGTCTCCTCTTAGCCTACTGTACATTATCTCACTATAGTAACACTGTCTCCTCTTAGTCTACTGTACATTATCTCACTATAGTAACACTGTCTCCTCTTAGTCTACTGTACATTATCTCACTGTAGTGACACTGGTCTCGTTACTCTGTTTCAGGCTTTAAAACAGTGTATTTGTGTTTTGTTACTAATTGACAATAGGGTAAGGACTTTGTTGGTCCTCATTCTTCCTTGTGTGTTTTCTATTCCTCCGGCTCCAGAAAGGGCAGCGTAAGGGAGGCCAGAATGGAGGTGTTTACACCTCAGATTGGGAGACTGGTCGCGGGGATGTTCCCACGTTGAACCGCAACACGTCCTCCTCCAGGGAATCCTCATCTTCAAATACAAGAGGGTCCTCTTCCTCATCAGGAACGTCATCAGGAACGTCATCTTCATCCTCTGGGTCCTCAGGCTCTGTCCAGTTAGTGCCTGCACCACGACCCAAACTTCCCAAAGGTATGTTGGACCCACTGCCAACAACAGCTGAGCGTTGTGCTATATCTATGTAGTCATGGCGGTCTACCCTGTGTCTGTTGATTCATATGAGCCGTTCAGATTACTACAAAGCCTGTCGAAATCAATTACTGAATCATTCCAACTGAAATTGACCCTAATTTTGTTGATGCTTTAGCTATATCTGCCAATGAACAGAATCAGTATACTAGTGTGCCATGGCCTCTACATCCTTATATACACGTCTGTTTATTTAGTGGGCTTTCACTAACAATCTTCTTCGTGTGTTCTGCCCGGTCAGAGTTTGTGCCTCTGGACCCTCGCTGTGCACTGGTCCTAGACCAGGGCCCATGTCGGGATTACAAAATGCGCTGGTACTACGACAAGCAGGCCAACGCATGCGCCCAGTTCTGGTATGGAGCCTGTGAGGGGAACCAGAACCGCTTCGACACAGAGGAGGAGTGCAAGAGGACATGTGTGCAAGAACGAGCCGGTATTGTATAGCTCATCTTTCAATGATCTTTGGTTTCGGTTGAATATTCATCAAGTATGGGTTTTCTGTGAATGCTGTCATGTGGTTTCTTCACAACAGGCTGAGAAGACATCTGTCGTTGTCTCGCTCAATTCAGTCTTTAAACTGATGCTCCATGGCACCGTGTACTTCACAATGGAAGGAGGTCAAGTCATGACACTATGACACAACTATTGAATAAATGCTCCTTTGACACTCCCTAGTTCCTCTTTCCTACCCTTGACTTAAAACTCTACGCACTTATTATAAATATTCCTAAACTAATTCCAGTGACTGATTTGAACTTTAATTTTACCGCCAATCTCTGTAAAATGTTTCCTTAAAGGTCCAATGCAGCTGTTTTTATCTCAATATCAAATAATTTCTGGGTAACAATTAAGTACCTTACTGTGGTTTGGAACTCTCTTTCATATTGGTCCATTAACTAATTTACGATCTGGTGATGTCACCATGGAAGGCCAAAACTCCAACCCACCAAAACAGGCTGAAATTTCAGTCATTATTCAACCTTATAGTGTGGAAACATATATATAAATAACACGTTTTTGACTGCACTGGGCCTTTAACTTAACATTACCATTTTCATTCAAAATGAATGGATAGCTCATCATATAACATCATTTTAACACACAATTCAGTCAATCTCACTCAGGAATGTAGTCAAGAAATAATAGAAAATACCACTTTCTGTATTAGACACTGATTCACAGATTAATTAATACATACATGGTTCCAGTGCCAAATCAGAATGGTCTATAGATTTGTTTCGATAGAATCCATATGTATTGTATATATCTCATGTCATAACTATTTTATGCTGATCACTGATTTTATATTGCTAGCGTAATTGTAATATCTGCCTTGTTCAAATTGAGGAATAACAACATTGGTGCCACAACATGTTCCTGCAATAATGCTATACATATAGCTTGTGACCCAGTATTAACACGTTTACAGAAACTATGAGCAACTCATTTTATATCCAAGAACCAACCCTGTATCAACTCACTATGCTGTCAACAAACCATGCTAGGAAATGACAACTGTGCTCTACCATTCATGTCTAGGGATAGTTTTGTGCATTTGAATGTGTTGTTTTTTTTTACCAAGATTTTTATGAATAAAAATGTGATTTTGTTTGTCTGAATTTGCGATGATTGTCATACAAGTACATTAGCGTACAGTTTTCTACATTACAATTGTTGCCATTTATTTCACACTGTTTCACATGGATTATATTATAGTTGTATGGTGTCCTCTACTGGTGAAAAGTTGCCTTGCCTGATACACACCAGAAACGAGGGTTCGTCAAAGGTTCTTTGGGAAAGGTGATGGTTCTATGTGGAACCATAATGACTCAAAAAATCCTTTGAGCTCTTCAATGGTTCTTTACAGTTCACAAAAGGATTCTTTGCTCTTTTTAGTGATAATTAAAATGTAGGTGCGCCGGCTCATTAGAATATTTCGCGGCGCGGTTTGCTCACAGCTCTTTTTGAATGAGTGTCAATCCAGTTTATGTAATCTGTTGTGTTATGCTATTAAATACTGTATATGTCTATGGCAAGTGCAGTGTCTTGTGAAAGACTCACGAATGACCTTGTGTCCATTGAGAATGGTTGACTGAATCCGTCAGTGGTTCTCAATTCTCTCATCAGGGACCCCCAGCTGTTCCAGTGGTAGCTCACTTGATAACGCCTATAGAACTGTAACAATATAATATGTGCACATGTTGCAAATTCAATCCAGTTTGACAGAGATCAGACTTACATGGTCAGAAGAAATGGTCATAGTTAAAACGACAATCTATTTGATTGAGAGCCTGTAATGAGATGTCAACCATTTGTGGAACTTGTCCTAGTAATATGGATGGTGTCTGTCTACAAATGTATCATGCTCTGAGAAAATTACTTTTCATAGAGAGTAAATAAACGTCTGTGAGTTCAACTAAACCACTTAATATTTTCATCAATACTAACAAGATGAATGTACTTTGAAAGTATTCTCTAAATCCCACTTTCTATGGACTTAGGAACCTCTTCCTGTAGCCACAGCAATCCATAGGGATCCATTTCTAATATTGGCGAGGTGACACTAGTCTGTGCACTACACTATATTTATATTACGTGTGAGACACTCCACTCCTGTCCAAATGGTCTATATTTAGTGTCCACACTGCCACCCAACTCCAAACACTTTGACTTATAATTAAACTAAGTTTACCTGCTATATATTTTATCTGTAGTCATCTGAGTTTTACAGAGATTAAAGCCTACTCTGATAGTACAGTGTAATTCAGGACAAAGTGGCTATTTTCAGGGCTTGAAGTTGAAGGCCTCGCCCCTGTCAGCAGTCCTATGACCCCCAGAACAATGAAGGGAAAATGAGAGGTGTTGATAGGTGGAGAGGCCAGCTGCTGCCGCTCGACCATCCTCAACTTTTCTCAACCTTCCTCAGTAGAATCCAAGCCTTGTCAGTCTTAGGGCTAAATTCAAGCAAAATGACAGTACATTGTATTTTGTACAGTAGCATAGGGACATATTATCCAAGAATCCACTTTAAAAAGTTTAATTGAGAGGCATTACCATAGCTTGTATGGCTGTTTGGAAATGAAGGAATGGGAATGAAGGAATGAAAGAACATGTAACATCCTTTGAAATTATTTAAAGCTACTGAGATACAGGGTGGAGCCAGTGGTCAAAACAACCAATATTGGGTTATTAACCATTAGCATTGACAGCATTATCCCTCTTTAGCCACTACTAAACCAATGACAGTGTTGAGGCTGAATCATGGTAGTGGACTATAGCCCGGAACACCCCAGTTGCTTCTTTCAGTCTGTGACAGCTGTATGAGTCGGTCTCCGCATTCAGATTTGGCAGTGCTGAGATTCCTACCGACTGAGGCAGGCAGGCGGGCAGCTATATTTAGAGGGGATAGGATTAAATTGCAGTAGGCAGTGGGCGATTCAGGCTGGGAACCTTTTCTCTGCTCAGCCTTTTCTAGCCTGGACTGGGTGCCAAGAGGACCTGTGGCCACCATTTCTTCCCCTCTGCAAGCCACCGATTTCCCAACACCATGGACCCCAAAGCCATGAAGGAGGAGCTGCGCCTCTTCCAGAGCACCTTGCTCCAGGATGGCCTCAAGGAGCTGCTGAACGAAAACAAGTTTGTGGACTGCACTCTGAAAGTGCGCGATCGGAGCTTCCCCTGTCATAAACTCATCATGGCTGCCTGCAGCCCATACTTCAGAGAGATCTTCTTCTCCAAGGACAGCAAGGAGTTGGAGGCCAACAAGGAGGTGGTCCTGGACGATGTCAATCCCGCCATCTTGGACATGATCATCACGTATCTGTACTCGGCTGAGATTGACCTCACCGACGAAAATGTGCAGGACATATTTGCCGTAGCCAATCGTTTCCAGATTCCTTCAGTCTTCACCGTGTGTGTTAACTATCTTCAGAAGAAGCTCTCCGTGACCAACTGTCTGGCAATCTTCAGGATGGGTCTGGTCCTCAACGTGCCCAGGTTGGCGGTGTCCGCCCGTGACTACATCGCAGACCGCTTCGATATCCTCTCTAAAGACGAGGAGTTCCTCCAGCTGGCCGCCCATGAACTGTTCGCTGTCATCGGTGGCGACTCGCTCAATGTGGAGAGGGAGGAGATGGTGTTCGAAGCCCTCATGAAATGGGTCCGCAACGACAAAGACAAACGTCTCCAGGTACTGGGTGACGCCTTTGAGTGCATCCGCTTCCGCCTCATGCCCGAGAAATACTTCCACGACAAAGTGGAGACAGACGAGATCATCAAGGCCGACCCAGAACTCCTGAAGAAGGTCCAGATTATCAAAGACGCATTCCAGGGGAAACTCCCAGAGAAGAAGGAGAAGGTAGCTGGGGATAAGGGGGCGGATGGCGAGGGTGGCGAGGCAGAGGACGTTTTCCCAGGTTTCCTGAACGATAACCGTCGCCACGGCATGTACGTCCGCGACCTGATCCTGATGATCAATGACACGGCAGCGGTGGCGTACGACGTCAACGAGAACGAGTGTTTCCTGGCGGCCATGTCGGAACAGATCCCCCGGAACCACGTCAGCCTGGCGTCACAGAAGAACCAGCTCTACCTCATCGGAGGACTGTTTGTGGACGAGGAGGACAAGGACGCTCCTCTACAGTGCTACTTCTATCAGGTAACCAATTATTGTTCATTTAGAGTTTGGGTCACTTCTTCTGATGGTTTCAAATCTTTTATTGGTAATATCTGCCTTTCAGAATCTACGTTAGCTCCCTAAGTTACATCGACAAAGTCTTTGTTTGATGTTAGAATAAACTGTTTTTATTCAGAACACTTATTCGTAATAGATGAGTGCAGTCATTCAATCAGTCATTCATTCATTCATTCATTCAACCCTGTGTATTTCAGTTGGACACTCTTGCAGCTGACTGGGTAGCTCTGCCCCCCATGCCTTCCCCTAGAGCCCTTTTCAACATGGGAGAGTGTGAGAACCTGCTGTTCGCTATTGCTGGAAAAGACCTCCAAAGCAACGAGTGTTTGGACTCTGTGATGTGCTATGATGTTCAGTGAGTGGAATAGCATTCATATGACTCATTCACTCAGTACAGTATTAAGATATAGGACTTCTCAGCGCTTCTCTCTACCATTTGAAGTGTTTTTTACCCTCCTGTTTTGTAATGGCTTTCCCCAGGAAGATGAAGTGGAGTGAGACCAAAAAGCTTCCCCTGAAGATCCACGGCCATTCTGTGGTCTCCCATAAGGGCCTGGTGTACTGCATTGGAGGAAAGACTGATGACAAGTATGTGTGTGTGTGTGTGTGTGTGTGTGTGTGTGTGTGTGTGTGTGTGTGTGTGTGTGTGTGTGTGTGTGTGTGTGATCTTACATTTACATTTAAGTCATTTAGCAGACGCTCTTATCCAGAGCGACTTACAAATTGGTGCATTCACCTTATGACATCCAGTGGGACAGCCACTTTACAATAGTGCATCTAAATCTTTTAAGGGGGGTGAGAAGGATTACTTTATCCTATCCTAGGTATTCCTTAAAGAGGTGGGGTTTCTATCCTTGTTGGGACCTGAATTCCACATGAGGATAGTAAAACAAGGAAAATTCATGGGAAAAGTCAAAGGCTATTTTAAGCTTAGGGAATATGTTTAGGGTTTGGGATACAATTAGGGTTAGGTTAGGGAAAATAGGATTTTGAATGAAAAACAATTTTAGGTCGCCACGATGATAGAAAATCAAGTGTGTGTATGTGTGTGTGCTAAAGATATAGTGTGAGCTGCAGCTGTTTGTAGTCTATCATTCTAAGACCTGAGCATGTCAGACCATAGAGCTAGTGTAGAAGTCATTATTTTCATTATGTAACTACACATGTTTAAGTAAACAGTTATTCAAGTGTGACCGTAGTGAAAATAATGTTTTCTATGGGTTACATGTGAGCAGTGGAGGCTGCTGAGGGGAGGATGGCTCATAATGATGGCAGGAATGGAGTCAATGGAATGGTTTCAAACACATGGAAAGCATGTCTTTGATGTGTTTGATACCATTCCATTGACTCCATTCCAGCCATTACTATGAGCCGTCCTCCCCTCAACAGCCTCCACTGCATGTGAGCCCGTATTGTAATACATGTTGTCTGATTTATTGAATCCAAACCGTAAATGTAAATCCATCACAGTCTTTCTATACTGTTGCCAGAAGGACATTTCCTGAGATCTGACAACCCTGTCTGTCATTCTCCCGTGCAGCAAAGCCCTGAACAAGATGTTTGTATACAACCACAAGCAGTCAGAGTGGAGGGAGCTGGCTGCCATGAAGACAGCCAGAGCCATGTTCGGAGCTGTCGTTTACAACGGAAAGATTGTGGTGGCTGGTGGAGTCAACGAGGAAGGCCTCACTGCTGCATCTGAAGTCTACGACTTTGGAACAAACAAGTATGTAGCATTTTCTTTGGTGATCAATCAGTTTAAGAACTTGTTACACCTTTTAATATCATTCACCATAACAATACCATTTGCTGTTTCTGGATGGTAAACGTTATTAGTCATCTTGAGTCAGGATGGCCTTAATTATATAGAGTCCCCCTGATGCTATCCCTAATGACCTTCTTTCACAGATGGGAGACGTTCACAGACTTTCCCCAGGAGAGGAGCTCAGTGAACCTGCTGAGCAGTGAGGGGGCCCTGTACGCCGTGGGGGGCTTCACCATCATCCAGAATGACAACAAGGAGGTGGTCCCCGCAGAGGTCACAGATGTTTGGCAGTAAGTCCCCTCTTTTAACGTTATTATGTCATCAACCAGGATTTGAACCAAGGTCTTCTTCATAAATACAACAGGACTGTGTTAGCCCATTATGCTAAAGCCTAGGCAGTAACTCCGTGAGGTAACACAAGTTCACCTTGTTCAGCCCTGTTTGATGTGGGTTTGTTATTTTAGATGGCTTGCATTTCCATTCCTGTGGACAAAGAAGTAGAACATATTCATCTTAGTTCAATTATAATAATTTGTTATATAAATGTATGATAATAAATAAAAGTAAAGCTAAATGAAAAAATAAATGAGAGCGCCCTACTTGGTCAGTGGTACTGTACAAACAATCAACAACGTCTTGGTTTGTTCCTCATCACTGTATCTTCCTTTTCCCTGTGTTAGGTACGAGGAGGACAAGAAGGAATGGAGCGGGATGCTGAGGGAGATGCGTTACGCCGCTGGCTCCTCCTGCGTATCCATGCGCCTCAATGCTACCAAGATGCCCAAACTCTAGACCCTTGCTGCCCCGTCATATTTCCCCATGATGCCCTCTGTCTGCCTGGATTACCACCATCTTCTCTGGGTTGTCTTTCCATTTCAGTAATAGAGGGGGTGTCACCGTCACATGACAACTCAAATGTGGACTCTTATTGGTTGATTGTGTCAATTTGTCTATTTATGATCTCTGGTGATTTTCTGTGTAATAAAAACAGCATCTACTTTGCGTCAGTGAAGACCGCATCAGTATATTAGTTTCCCTCACTATAGAGTAACCCACAATGTGTATTTAGCTAGCTTTTTTGTAAAATAAACATTTGTTCAAAAACTACTGTTATGGTTGATTTGAATTTGGAGTAAGTTAAGTTTAGTTTAAACATCTGTCTGTCCATAGCACACATGTTTTACTAGAACTAGATTCAGGTCGAGATATGGTAAATAAGGAAATTAAATATAGGTGTGAGCCGTTTGGTATAGTAAAAACTAACAGGGTAAACACCAACTCATTGGCCGGTTTAAACAACTGTCCTGCATTATGCATACACAATGTACACAACAGTATGTGTCATACCAACACTGTAGGTCCTGCATTATGCATACACAATGTACACAACAGTATGTGTCATACCAACACTGTAGGTCCTGCATTATGCATACACAATGTACACAACAGTATGTGTCATACCAACACTGTAGGTCCTGCATTATGCATACACAATGTACACCACAGTATGTGTCATACCAACACTGTAGATCCTGCATTATGCATACACAATGTACACCACAGTATGTGTCATACCAACACTGTAGATCCTGCATTATGCATACACAATGTACACAACAGTATGTGTCATACCAACACTGTAGATCCTGCATTATGCATACACAATGTACACCACAGTATGTGTCATACCAACACTGTAGATCCTGCATTATGCATACACAATGTACACCACAGTATGTGTCATACCAACACTGTAGATCCTGCATTATGCATACACAATGTACACCACAGTATGTGTCATACCAACACTGTAGATCCTGCATTATGCATACACAATGTACACCACAGTATGTGTCATACCAACACTGTAGATCCTGCATTATGCATACACAATGTACACCACAGTATGTGTCATACCAACACTGTAGATCCTGCATTATGCATACACAATGTACACAACAGTATGTGTCATACCAACACTGTAGATCCCAGTAGATTTCCACAGTAGATTTGACATACACTAGGTTAATCTCCGCAACCAAAAATACCCTATTGTCTTAGCTTAATAGAAAATGTCGCAACTAAAAGTGAAAGTCACCCAGTAAAATACTCCTTGAGAAAAAGTCTAAAAGTATTTGGTTTTAAATATACTTCCATATCAAAAGTGTAAATCATTTCAAATTCCTTATATTATGCAAACCAGATGGTACAATCCTCTTTCTTTTTTATTTACAAATAGCCAGTGGCACTCCAAATAATTTACAAACAATGCATTTCTGTTTCGTGAGTCCGCCAGATCAGAGGCAGTAGAGATGACCAGGGATGTTCTCTTGATAAGTGCGTGAATTGGACCATTTTCCTGTCATGCTAAGCATTCAAAATGTAATGAGTAATTTGGGGTGTCAGGGAAAATATATGCAGTAAAAAGTATATAATTTTCTTTAGGAATGCAGTGAAGTAAAAGTTGTCAACAATATAAAAAGTAAAGTACAGATACCCCCAAAAACGACTTAAGAAAAAATACTTTAAAGTACTACTCAAGTACTTTACACCCATGGTAACCGAGAACTGGAAGTCCCTATGTCACGTAGTCTGTCCTAGAGATTAAATGTAGGTGAACTTTACACCAAAACTCTAGAAACAAATTCCACATTCACCACAAAGAATTTTAGGAGCATATGTTGTACTATTGTAAATGTGGGCATTTTCACTAGATCGTAACTTCCTCTAGATACCCTTTACATTCATGAGTTGAACTTGCACTGTAACATTACTAAATACTTATAACCACCACAGCTTTTGACCGTTTTCACCGGCATCCATTTCTAGTTCACTAATGTCTGTCATCAACATGTATCAAGCATATCAACCTGCAGGCTGATGCCAAATGCAGGACATGTGACACTAAACCACTAGCACTGAGGGGGAATAATGTCGCTCAATGTACTCCAAGTTATTCCTCCCTTTATTTAACTGCTGCACAGGAATGATGTACTGTACCCATAGTGAAGAGGAAGTAGTACTGTACTTCCCGTATATTTTCAATAGTTTCATGTCAAATACAGCTGAAATAGGATCTGAATTCTTTGTGAATAAGGGTTCTATGCAGAAGTCAATGAGGTAAGGCCCAACAAAGGCACAGTGCGTGACATGCTTGTGTTTTCCCGTAGTGAGGCCCAGACAGAGCTGTAGGAGGTTTAATGGAGCTGAAAGGAGGGACTAGAGGTGGCTGATGTATAAGAGAGAGGAGGAGGAGGAAAGTCTCAGACAGGATATCGATGACTGAGGGAACAGCACTGACTGACTGATTGTAAGTTGCCATATCACTGTGTCTCTAGCCTTGTTTATACCTGGTGCTAACATGCGTCTTTTTTCTGATATTATCCATATTCTGAATGTGCCAACATTTTTAATGTTGCATCTACACACGGTATGTGTCTCATATCCTTCCACTGTGTCTGCATTGTGACCAGATTCGATGGTGCCTCCCAGTATGCAGATTATTTGACACATTTTTTCAAAATAAGATGTATTTATTTATTTTAAGACATGGTGTTACCTGTCAATGATTTTAGAGACCGATATAGTGATGATTTAAATTATTTGACCATCCAGATCGGTTTATACTCGAATGATAATATCCAAATACTCTGGGTCCCTGACTACCTCCGGAGGTGGTCAGGAAGATCTGATCAGAGACAGATCACAATGCGTATTTCAATTGTCCACACCTGTCTAAAAATGTGGGCACAATCTGAATGTGGACAAGACCAGGACAAAGGACGCATGTTAGAACCAGGTATGAGGGTAGCCTAGCAGCCTAGTGGTTAGCCTAGTGGTTAGGGCGTTGGACTAGTAACCGGAAGGTTGCAAGTTCAAACCCCCAAGCTGACAAGATACAAATCTGTCGTTCTGCCCCCAAACAGGCAGTTAACCCACTGTTCCTAGGCCGTCATTGAAAATAAGAATTTGTTCTTAACTGACTTGCCTGGTTAAATAAAGGTTAAAAAAATAAAAATAAATAATCGGGGCTTATGACTCAATTGTTTACTCCATGTGTAACTCTGTGTTGTCTGTTCGCACTGCTATGCTTTATCTTGGCCAGGTCGCAGTTGCAAATGAGAACTTGTTCTCAACTAGCCTACCTGGTGAAATAAAAATAAAATAAGAAAGTGTATAGTACAAAGAAATTCTAAGGAGGACTTGTTTTATTCTAGTCTGGCATTGATCATACTTACTAGGTGGCTGCACATGTTACAGTATTTTCTGAAAGGAAGAATACATGAAGTGCAGAGTAAAAAAGTAAGGAACAAGACGAGAAGGAATAATCAGACCTGAGGTGTAAACTTTGCACTGGCATGGTGTGGATTTTTGTGTTTGTGTAGGCTGCCAGACAAACCTGAGACTGTCTCACACCTTTTGTGATAATGGGAGCAGAGGGAAGTAGAAAGGGTACTTTTTCATGAGTATTTTTATGTTAGTAGAATAATTTTTGAATTTGAAATTGTTAGAGGCTAGTGTTGAAAAATTCAGGGTAAGTGACTGTATTAGAAATAGTAGTAGAAGTAGTAGTATCAGTATCAGTAGTAATAGCAGTAGTAGAGGCAGTAGTAGTATCAGTAGCAGTAGCAGTAGTAATAGCAGTAGTAGCACTAGCAGTAGCAGTAGCAGAAGTAGTAGCAGCAGCAGCAGTAGTAGCAGTAGCAGTAGAATTAGTAGCAGCAGTAGCAGTAGTAGCAGAATTAGTAGCAGCAGTAGCAGCAGCGGCAGAAGTAGTAGCAGCAGTGTAATTAGTAGCAGTAGCAGCAGAATTAGTAGCAGCAGTAGCAGCAGAATCAGTAGCAGCAGAATTAGTAGCAGTAGTAGTAGCAGTAGAATTAGTAGCAGCAGCAGTTGTAGCAGCAGCAGCAACAGCAGCAGTAGCATTAGCAATAGCAGTAGCAGTAGCATTAGTAGTAGTAGTAGCAACAGCAGCAGTAGCATTAGCAATAGTAGTAGCAGTAACATTAGTAGTAGTAGCAGTAGTAGTAGAATTAGTAGCAGTAGTAGCAGTAGCGGCAGAAGTAGTAGCAGCAGTGTAATTAGTAGCAGTAGCAGTAGAATTAGTAGCAGTAGTAGCAGTAGAATCAGTAGCAGTAGAATTAGTAGCAGTAGCAGTAGAATTAGTAGCAGCAGCAGTAGTAGCAGCAGCAGCAACAGCAGCAGTAGCATTAGCAATAGCAGTAGCATTAGTAGCAGTAGTAGTAGTAGCAACAGCAGCAGTAGCATTAGCAATAGTAGTAGCAGTAGCAGTAACATTAGTAGTAGTAGCAGTAGTAGTAGAATTAGTAGCAGTAGTAGCAGTAGCGGCAGAAGTAGTAGCAGCAATGTCATTAGTAGCAGTAGCAGTAGAATTAGTAGCAGTAGTAGCAGTAGAATCAGTAGCAGCAGAATTAGTAGCAGTAGTAGTAGCAGCAGAATTAGTAGCAGCAGCAGTAGTAGCAGCAGCAACAGCAGCAGTAGCATTAGCAATAGCAGTAGCAGTAGCATTAGTAGCAGCAGTAGCAGTAGTAGTAACAGCAGCAGTAGCATTAGCAATAGTAGTAGCAGTAGCAGTAACATTAGTAGTAGTAGCAGTAGCAGCAGCAGGAATAGTAATAGTAATAGCAGTAGCAGGAATAGCAGTAGCAGCAGGAATAGGAATAGTAATAGCAGTAGTTGCAGGAATAGTAATAGTAATAGCAGGAGCAGTAGCAGCAGCAGCATTAGCAGCAGGAATAGTAATAGCAGTAGTAGCAGGAATAGTAATAGTAATAGCAGGAGCAGTAGCAGCAGCAGCATTAGCAGCAGGAATAGTAATAGCAGTAGCAGTAGCAGCAGTAGTAGCAGGAATAGTAATAGTAATAGCAGGAGCAGTAGCAGCAGCAGCATTAGCAGCAGGAATAGTAATAGTAATAGCAGTAGCAGCAGGAATAGGAATAGTAATAGCAGTAGCAGCAGGAATAGGAATAGTAATAGAATAATAATAATAATTAAAGGAATATTACTCAGAAATGTGAGGACTACGGATCGTATCCATTTAATAGTAATCAGATGTATTAGTTACACAATAGGAGTTTAATTAGAAAATGGTACATACCAGAAATCTTCACGATAAAAATAATACAAAATAAGTCTTAACGGCATAAAAAATTCACTACTATGACATACAAACATACATCAGGAGATCGGTTTACCAATGACTCCATGGTCAACGTTTAAACCCATCTTTTACTCGCCCAAGAGTGGCAAATCCCAGTATCTCCCATCATCTAATTACCGTCACTTTGCATTGCCCAAAAAAATAACAACAAAAGGTATGAAACTCAACACCCATTCTCTAATCTAATCACCACAGCTCAACACTGTATGATAAGAGCACACCCCTGTGTCGCTCCTTTTTTAACTATTTGTCTCTTCATTGAGATTGCCACAGATAAGGTGTGTTTGATCCTTGTGGTAGTCCACAGATGGTCTGTCATTCAAACAATGCCATAAATCGTGATTGAGTCATCACACTGGGCTCCGGGCCAGCAAGTCGCTAGACGCTTCTTCATCACTGGCCTTCATCATCGTTCACATTAGTTTACTCTCTCTATTTTCGACTACAATAATCCCCTGTTTGGCACCTCTGGGTTGGGAAAGAACCAGAGGTGCCATAGCGAAAGAAGTTGAAGTGGTCTTTCGAAGAGAGGTGATCCAATGTCTGCAATAGCAACACTGTACTAAAGTTATAGTTACCACAAGCTGGCTTGCCAAGACGCACGGGCGGTACACCCAGTCCCACCACGTGTATGCGTATATGGCTGAGGCAAGGGAGGCACTGGTCATGATAGTTGCGGTCTTCTTGGCCAGGTTGACTATGACCTGGGAGTGTGCAAGATGGTAGCTGGAATCCTGCAGAAGCTCCTGAACCATGGCCATAGACCATCAGAGACCTGGTGTTCATATCATAGGTATCCTCCCACAAGGGTGCAATATCAGTGTTCATGGGTAGCCTGCCTAGAATATTCAACTCTCCTATTGTGAAATCTTCAGTCACTTCCAAGCAGAAAGTGTGGTTAGCTGGACAGGTCAAGAAATAATTACAGTAATCTCGCTTATCACACGCCACTGGGTATGAGACACTAGGATAGGATGCAATGATTGCACGCCGTGTTCACCCGAGCGTACAAGCACCCTTCGAAAAACCAGCCATCATGAACCGAACAGAACATAGAAATAATCATGCACGACAAACATGGGGGAAACAGGGTTAAATACATGAACATGTAATTGGATAATGAAAACCAGATGTGTAGAAAATAAAGACAAAACCAATGGAAAATGAAAGATGGATCAGCAATGGCTAGAAGACCGGTGACGTCGACCGCCGAATGCCGCCTGAACAAAGAGAGGGGCCCGACCTCAGCGGGAGTCGTGACAATGTATTACAGGTGCAAATTACATAACTTGAAGTCTCAGGACAACAAGACCAAGTTGTTACCAACATATTGGTACCATTCACAAAAAAATTGCCAGCAAAGTGATCACATTTTATGATTGGGTCTTTAATGACCACCCACAAAGGGTGGAGCTCGAGTTGGAAATGTTTGGTCCGGAAAAATAAAAGGGAAAGTTAAATAAAAACAAATACAGCCAAAATATCCTCTAGAATTGTACATCACAGCAGCTAACAGTTCTGCATATAGAATATTCTGAATATTGTCTGACTTGAACCATTTCTCTAGTTCAAGTGAAACAATAAGGTTTTTCAGCGCATGGCGCTGCGCCTTACCCAGGCAGAGATCCAATATCTCCTGCCGTGCAGCTGTGAACAAGTCCTGTGTGTAAGTTGTGTTCCACAGTGTGGGTGTTGACAAAAACCATGCGACTAAGCGTCAATAATGTCTCAGCTTCTGACTTGATGGCCTTGATGATACTATCAACACCAAGCGTCAGGTGCTGAAAACCAGTAACTACTTGATTTGAAATCCATGCCATATATTGTCATTGTTTAGCCAGCTGATATGTCTTAGACATGGAGATTCCAGCCCAAAGAGGCCAGTCAAAGCTGTGATTAAGTCTACCCTTGTAACCTGAAATCAAATCCTCAATACGTGTCTTCAACCATGTGTGTTCTACCATTACTGCTACAATGAGCCTGGAATGCTGCCAGAATATTAGGTATGTTGTAGAACACATGAACCGTAACTAGACTAGTATCATGCAAGAGGGTTGTGTTAATGTTTCTTTTAACAGGACCAACTTTAGGGACTGGATATGGTTATGGACACTGTGTTGGATTGTGGTAACCGCATGTAGCACAGGAGGTTGGTGGCACCTTAATTGGGGAGGATGGGCACTTGGTAATGGCTGGAGCGGAATGAGTGGAAAGGTCTCAACAACATCAAACATGGTTTCCATGTGTTTTGTGCCATTCCATTAGCTCCGTTCCAGACATTATCATGAGTCGTCTCCCCCTCAGCAGCCTCCACTGACATGTAGTAAAGTTAAAACAATACGTTGTTGACCATGAACAACTCTTTACATTTGTCCAGGCTGTGAAATTAGCAGCACACGAACCAACACAGTACATACCCTCCCTGCAGTTTTGTCCAGACGAATGGTCTGGGTCTGCAGAGGTCACCTATAGGAAAAGACTGATTATACAATAACAATGTGCTGATGTGTCCTGTTATGACGTGCATCATGCTGGCACCTATATGTGACAGGAAGCAGATTCGTCATGTGGTAACACTTCTTGGGATTCATTGTTATAAACAGAATAAAGTGTGTTCAGTATGCCTATGGGTGAATTTGGTTTATTCAATAACTGGAAACAGATTGTTATTTTGTGTTGGAAACAAATGCCAAGATTAAACTTGATATCTATGTGATTGAACAGAAAGTCATTGTCTATGCAGGCGGGATTATTAAAAATGACCTTAACACTGAAATACAAAACAATAAACGATGTGATGAAAACCGAAACAGTACCGTGTGGCGACAAACACTCACAAGGAAACAAACACCCACAAACCAACAGTGAAACCCAGGCTACCTAAGTATGATTCTCAATCAGAGACAACTAACGACACCTGCCTCTGATTGAGAACCACACTAGGCTGAACACAAAAACCAACATAGAAAAACAAACATAGACTGACCATACCAAATAAAGACAAAAGGAAATAAAGGTCAGAACGTGACAGTCAGCAGTGAATCCCACTTCAAGTTAGCCTCTAATTCCCCATCAGAGACCATAACTATTTCTGATACTCCTTAAGATCCATAGCAGTAACACGAACTGCACTGACAGGTGTCGCATCTGTCAGAGTGATATCCCAAGTATCACCCTGCTTAGCAAGTTTGTCAACAACGCTGTTGTGTTCCTCATGCAATGAAGGGTCATCAGTGATGTGTGCGCGCACCTTCACGGCACCGTGGTTATGGACAATCCTGAATTAATCATGAATAACGAAGAGTGAGAAAATTACAGACATACAAATATCATACCCCCAAGACATGCTAACCTCTCACCATTACAATAACAGGGGAGGTTACGTTTCAAATCCAAAGCGCTGGAGTACAGAGCAAAACAATGACAAATGTGTCACTGTCCCAATACTTTTGGAGCTCACTATATATGTATATAGTTATATAACTGTCTGTCTCTACTTGGGCTCCTCTTCTAGGCCTATAACAACACTCACAGCATGGTCATGTCTAGTGCCATCTACAGCGGGAACAAATCCGACCATAACTGCACCAATGTGGACAGCCTGATGAAACGCTACTACCTGCCCAGCGTCATTTTCGTTGTGGGGCTGCTGGGTAACGTCACCTCCATCGCCATCTACCTGATCAAGCTACGACCCTGGAAGTCCAGCAGTATCATCATGTTCAACCTGGCGTTGACGGATCTTCTGTATGTTCTGAGTCTGCCTTTCATGGTCTACTACTACACCAACGGTGAATCCTGGACCCTGGGCGACTTCATGTGTCGCTTTCTGCGTTTCGGGTTCCACTTTAACCTATATGGTAGTATACTGTTTCTCACCTGTTTGGCTGTGTTTCGATATGTCGTGGCGGCGCATCCTCTGAGGGCGGCGCAGGTGCAGCAGAAGAGGTGGGGTATCTTGGCGTGCGCTGTGGTCTGGGCCATAGCCGTGGCAGAGATCGTTCCCATGCTCACCATGATCACCATGGAGACTAAAAACAACAAGACCCAGTGTTTGGACTTTGCTAGCGGCGACCCGGCTGTCCTGTGGTGGTACGGCTGGCTGCTGACCGTGCTGGGCTACCTGCTGCCCCTGGTGGTGGTGGTGGTGTGTTACGCCGGTGTGGTCCGTGAACTAGCCAAGGGGCCCCACACCCACAACCCTTGCCGCGTACGGGCACGCCGCCTCAACGTACTGATCCTGGTGGTGTTCGTGGTGTGCTTCCTGCCATACCACGTCTTGAGGATCCTAAGAGTAGACATGTATGCTGGTGCACTGGGTCCACACCGCTTATATCGTGTCCAGGCCCGTAGCGGGCTCAACACCTTCTTTAACCTGGCTCTGTACACCCTGGCCGGGGACAAGTTCCAGCAGGCCTTCCTCAGTGTGTTCCCCTGGGGCCCCTGGTGGACCAAGTTCAGGACTCACCTCAAACTCAGCCTGGCTGTCGTCAGTAAGCCCAGTAACACAGCTTCAGCCGAAAGGCCAGCAGCCACAGATATGGCATAAAATAAGGACATGAAATATAATACAGTGTTCTGTTTCATTCTGTGTGGACATTACTACCATGGCAATATATTTTCCTTCAATATTGTACATACTGGACTGTGATCCTGTAAATAGAAAACCTTTTATCAGATTTTATTGTGCCAATATGAGGTTTACAACATTGATGGGGTATCTATAAATATATTAGATACTTGTAAAGAGTGACTTTATATGTACTGTATAGTCTAATTGATATTGCCATATCACTTTATTATAAATAAATGTTTAACAATCCAATATCCATCTCAGAGCTCAGTGGGTATTTAATGCATTGTTCTGGCATGACTTGAGAGAAACAAGAACATGATACTTGGCCCAGGACCAGAAACATGTCAATATGATTCAGACACCAAATGTTTTCACTTCTATACCCAGTGTTGGCACTCTTTCAGGTATGTATTTCTCACGTACTTAACGTGCAAGCAAAAATGAAAATAGAGTCTAGGAACAAGGAACAGGTTGGCTAGGGACGAAAAGGAGTGGCTGGGCAGAAAGATTTCCTGCTGTTAAGTGACGTCTGTTTTACATCTTACATTATGGAGAATCACAGAACCACTTCCTAATAAGGTCACTGATTTTATTTATTTGTTATTTTACCAGGTAAGTTGACTGAGAACACATTCTCATTTGCAGCAACGACCTGGGGAATGGTTACAGGGGAGAGGATGGGGAAGAATGAGCCAATTGTAAACTGGGGATTATTAGGTGACCGTGATGGTTTGAGGGCCAGATAGGGAATTTAGCCAGGACACCAGGGTTAACACCTCTACTCTTACAATAAGTGCCATGGGATCTTTAGTAACCACAGAGTCAGGACACCCGTTTAACGTCCCATCCGAAAGACGGCACCCTACACAGGGCAATGTGATATTTTTGGGATATTTTTTAGACCAGAGGAATGAGTGCCTCCTACTGGCCCTCCAACACCACTTCCAGCAGCATCTGGTCTCCCATCCAGGAATTGACCAGGACCAACCCTGCTTCGCTTCAGAAGCAAGCCAGCAGTGGTATGCAGGGTGGTATGCTGAGAAGCAACTTTATGATCCTGTTTTTCCTCTGAAGGCTATTTACTACAGTATAATACATTAATAATGCAATTTGATTTCAACTAATTTCGTCATTTGATAGTATCAAATAGCTAACAAACTAGTGTCAGATTAGTGGTGCTTAAATGTTCATTTGAGGCTGTACTATTTGAATCCCACATCAAAGGGTGGTAATGTCCACTGTCCACCCTCCCTTGTGGGAGCCCAGACCTCACTTCAGATTCAAAGCTGAAAGCAAGTATCTAACACAAAGAAACACTTGAGTGAACTCTCTGACAGTAGAAAAGACCTCAGTATAGTATCTGGCTACCATAACACAATGAGAACAGTATAGAGGAGTGATAGGCTAGGATAGAAACTTGAATATGAATATAAATGAGTAGGCCTTTGTGTGTAACAAGTTTCTCCTGTCTCTAGCTGCAATTGATTGTTGGCTTTTGTTTCTTGTCAACTTTTCAATCTCTTCCTCTACCGTTCCAGTAAACATTGTTGAAAAGCTCCTTATTTAGGGAAGATAAGATTTTGAATGGAAATACATTTTAGGTCCCATTGACAATAGAAAATCAAGTGTGTGTGTGTGTGTGTGTGTGCGTGCGTGCGTGCGTGCGTGCGTGCCTCACTGCTGCATCTGAAGTCTACGACTTTGGAACAAACAAGTATGTAGCATTTTCTTTGGTGATAAATCAGTTTAAGAACTTGTTACACCTTTTAAAATCATTCACCATAACAATACCATTTGCTGTGTCTGGATGGTAAACATTAGTCATCTTGAGTCAGGATGGCCTTAATTATAAAGAGTCCCCTGATGCTATCCCTAATGACCTTCTTTCACAGATGGGAAACCTTCAGACTTTCCCCAGGAGAGGAGCTCAGTGAACCTGCTGAGCAGTGAGGGGGCCCTGTACGCCGTGGGGGGCTTCACCATCATCCAGAATGACAACAAGGAGGTGATCCCCAATGTTGGCAGTAAGTCCCCACTTCTCATGTTATTAAGTTATCAGCTGGGATTCAAACCCAGGTCTTCATGTATGTGAAAGGACTGTGTTAGCCCATCGTGCTAAAGCCTAGGCAGTAACTCAGTGAGCTAACACACATTCACAGTGTTCAGCCCTGTTTGTTGTGGGTTTGTTATTTTAGATGGCTTGCATTTCCATTCCTGTGGACAAAGAAGTAGAACTTATTCATCTTAGTTCAATTATAATAATTTGTTGTATAAATGTATGATAATAAATCAATTTAAAAATCAATTTAAAAATAAATGAGAGCGCCCTACTTGGTCAGTGGTACTGTACAAACAATCAACAACGTCTTGGTTTGTTCCTCATCACTGTATCTTCCTTTTCCCTGTGTTAGGTACGAGGAGGACAAGAAGGAATGGAGCGGGATGCTGAGGGAGATGCGTTACGCCGCTGGCTCCTCCTGCGTATCCATGCGCCTCAATGCTACCAAGATGCCCAAACTCTAGACCCTTGCTGCCCCGTCATATTTCCCCATGATGCCCTCTGTCTGCCTGGATTACCACCATCTTCTCTGGGTTGTCGTTCCATTTCAGTAATAGAGGGGGTGTCACCGTCACATGATAACTCAAATGTGGACTCTAATTGGTTGAATGTGTCGAGAGTTTCTTTTTGTCTATTTATGATCTCAGGTGATTTTCGGTAAAATATAAACAACATCTACTTGCGTCAGTGAAGACCGCATCAGTATATTAGTTTCCCTCACTATAGAGTAACCCACAATGTGTATTTAGCTAGCTTTTTTGTAAAATAAACATTTGTTAAAATACTCCTGTCATGGTTGATTTGAATTTGGAGTAACAGTAGTCGCCATTTTTCATGGCTAGTTTAGTTTAAGGATTAAGCTCTTTTTTTCAATTTTCGTATAAAATGACATACCCAAATTTAACTTCCTGTAGCTCAGGCCCTGAAGCAAGGATTTGCATATTCTTGGTACCATTTGAAAGGAAACACGTTGCAGTTTATGGAAATGTGAAAGGAATGTAGTAGAACAATATAACACAATAGTTCTGGTAAAAGATAATACTTTGAAAAAAACAACCGTTCTTTTGTTTTTTTGTACCATCATTTTTGAAATGCAAGAGAAAGGCCATAATGTATTATTCCAGCCCAGGTGCAATTTAGATTTTGGCCACTAGATGACAGCAGTGTGTGTTCAAAGTTTTAGACTGATCCAAAGAACCATTGCATTTCTGGTCAAAATGTTGTATCAAGACTGCCCAAATGTGCCTAATTTGATTATTAATAACTTTTCATGTTCAAAATTGTGCGCTCTCCTCAAACAATAGCATGGTATTCTTTCACTGTAATAGCTATTGTAAATTGGACAGTGCAGTTAGATTAACAAGAATTTAAGCTTTCTGCCAATATCAGATATGTCTATGTCCCAGGAAATTTTCTTGTTACTTACAACCTCATGCTAATCACATTAGCCTATGTTAGCTCATCCGTCCCGTGGAAGGGACACCGATCCCGATTAAATATTTGTCTGCGAATAGCACGCATGTTATACTAGATTCAAGTCTAAGATATGGTAAATATGGAAAATAAATATAGGTGTGAGCCGGTTCGTATAGTAAAAACAAACAGGTTAAACATCAACTCATTGGCAGGTTTAAACAACTGTCCTGCATTATGCATACACAATGTACACCACAGTATGTGTCATACCAACACTGTAGGTCCCTAAAGATTTCCACAGTAGGTTTGACATACAGGAGCTGATCTCCGTTACCCACAGTGGTGGAAAAAGTACCCTATTGTCATACCTTAGTAAAAGTATAAATCACTTCAAATTCCTTATATTAGGCAAACCAGATGGTACAATCCTCTTTCTTTACAGATAGCCAGTGGCACTCTCCAAAACGCAGAAATAATTTACAAACAATGCATTTCTGTTTCGTGAGTCCGCCAGATCAGAGGCAGTAGAGATGACCAGGGATGTTCTCGTGATAGGTGCGTGAATTCGACCATTTTCCTGTCCTGCTAAGCATTCAAAATGTAATGAGTAATTTTGGGTGTGTAAAAAGTGTATTATTTTCTTTAGGAATGCAGTGAAGTAAAAGTTATCAAAAATATAAATAGTAAAGTACAGATACCCCCAAAACTACTTAAGTAGTACTTTACACCCCTGGTGACCCCGAACTAGAAATCTCTATGTTACCTAGTCTGTCCTAGAGATTAAATGTAGGTGAACTTTACACCAAAACTCTAGAAACAAATTCCACATTCACCACAAAGAATTTTAGGAGCATATGTTGTATTATTGTAAATGTAGGCATTTTCACTAGATCGTAACTTCCTCTAGATACCTTTTACATTCATGAGTTGAACTTGCACTGTAACATTACTAAATACTTATAACCACCACAGCTTTTGACCGTTTTCACCGGCATCCATTTCTAGTTCACTAATGTCTGTCATCAACATGTATCAAGCATATCAACCTGCAGGCTGATGCCAAATGCAGGACATGTGACATCATAATGCAGTACAGTGACACTAAGCCACTAAACCTGTGACGATTTTCATTGGTGGAAGAAGGAGTAGACCAAAGCGCAGAGTGGTACGTGTTCATGATGCCATTAATAAACGGAACACTAAATACAAACTAACAAAAGAATAAAGGAAAACCGAAACAGTCCTGTATGGTGAAAACACTGAAACGGAAAATAATCACCCACAACTCAAAATGGGAAAACAGGCTACCTAAGTATGTCTCTCAATCAGAGACAACGATAGACACCATCCTCTGATTGAGAACCTAGACCTACAACATAGAATACACACCCACATCACACCCTGACCAAACCAAAATAGAAACATACAAAGCAATCTACGATCAGGGCGACAAAACCACTAGAACTGAGGGGGAATAACGCAGCTCGATGTACTCCACGCTATTCCTCCCTTTATTTAACTGCTGCACAGGAATGATGTACTGTACCCATAGTGAAGAGGAAGTATTATTGTCCTTCTCGTAGATTTTCAATAGTTTCATGTCAAATACAGCTGAAATAGGATCTGAATTCTTTGTGAATAAGGGTTCTATGCAGAAGTCAATGAGGTAAGGCCCAACAAAGGCACAGTGCGTGACATGCTTGTGTTTTCCCGTAGTGAGGCCCAGACAGAGCTGTAGGAGGTTTAATGGAGCTGAAAGGAGGGACTAGAGGTGGCTGATGTATAAGAGAGAGGAGGAGGAGGAAAGTCTCAGACAGGATATCGATGACTGAGGGAACAGCACTGACTGACTGATTGTAAGTTGCCATATCACTGTGTCTCTAGCCTTGTTTATACCTGGTGCTAACATGCGTCTTTTTTCTGATATTATCCATATTCTGAATGTGCCAACATTTTTAATGTTGCATCTACACACGGTATGTGTCTCATATCCTTCCACTGTGTCTGCATTGTGACCAGATTCGATGGTGCCTCCCAGTATGCAGATTATTTGACACATTTTTTCAAAATAAGATGTATTTATTTATTTTAAGACATGGTGTTACCTGTCAATGATTTTAGAGACCGATATAGTGATGATTTAAATTATTTGACCATCCAGATCGGTTTATACTCGAATGATAATATCCAAATACTCTGGGTCCCTGACTACCTCCGGAGGTGGTCAGGAAGATCTGATCAGAGACAGATCACAATGCGTATTTCAATTGTCCACACCTGTCTAAAAATGTGGGCACAATCTGAATGTGGACAAGACCAGGACAAAGGACGCATGTTAGAACCAGGTATGAGGGTAGCCTAGCAGCCTAGTGGTTAGCCTAGTGGTTAGGCGTTGGACTAGTAACCGGAAGGTTGCAAGTTCAAACCCCAAGCTGACAAGATACAAATCTGTCGTTCTGCCCCCAAACAGGCAGTTAACCCACTGTTCCTAGGCCGTCATTGAAAATAAGAATTTGTTCTTAACTGACTTGCCTGGTTAAATAAAGGTTAAAAAATAAAAATAAATAATCGGGCTTATGACTCAATTGTTTACTCCATGTGTAACTCTGTGTTGTCTGTTCGCACTGCTATGCTTTATCTTGGCCAGGTCGCAGTTGCAAATGAGAACTTGTTCTCAACTAGCCTACCTGGTGAAATAAAAATAAAATAAAAAAAGTGTATAGTACAAAGAAATTCTAAGGAGGACTTGTTTTATTCTAGTCTGGCATTGATCATACTTACTAGGTGTGGCTGCACATGTTACAGTATTTTCTGAAAGGAAGAATACATGAAGTGCAGAGTAAAAAGTAAGGAACAAGACGAGAAGGAATAATCAGACCTGAGGTGTAAACTTTGCACTGGCATGGTGTGGATTTTTGTGTTTGTGTAGGCTGCCAGACAAACCTGAGACTGTCTCACACCTTTTGTGATAATGGGAGCAGAGGGAAGTAGAAAGGGTACTTTTTCATGAGTATTTTTATGTTAGTAGAATAATTTTTGAATTTGAAATTGTTAGAGGCTAGTGTTGAAAAATTCAGGGTAAGTGACTGTATTAGAAATAGTAGTAGAAGTAGTAGTATCAGTATCAGTAGTAATAGCAGTAGTAGAGGCAGTAGTAGTATCAGTAGCAGTAGCAGTAGTAATAGCAGTAGTAGCACTAGCAGTAGCAGTAGCAGAAGTAGTAGCAGCAGCAGCAGTAGTAGCAGTAGCAGTAGAATTAGTAGCAGTAGTAGCAGTAGTAGTAGAATTAGTAGCAGTAGTAGCAGTAGCGGCAGAAGTAGTAGCAGCAGTGTAATTAGTAGCAGTAGCAGTAGAATTAGTAGCAGTAGTAGCAGTAGAATCAGTAGCAGTAGAATTAGTAGCAGTAGTAGTAGCAGTAGAATTAGTAGCAGCAGCAGTTGTAGCAGCAGCAGCAACAGCAGCAGTAGCATTAGCAATAGCAGTAGCAGTAGCATTAGTAGTAGTAGTAGCAACAGCAGCAGTAGCATTAGCAATAGTAGTAGCAGTAACATTAGTAGTAGTAGCAGTAGTAGTAGAATTAGTAGCAGTAGTAGCAGTAGCGGCAGAAGTAGTAGCAGCAGTGTAATTAGTAGCAGTAGCAGTAGAATTAGTAGAACCATTGTTCCTGTTCCCAAGAAAGCTAAGGTAACTGAGCTAAACGACTACCGCCCCGTAGCACTCACTTCCGTCATCATGAAGTGCTTTGAGAGACTAGTCAAGGACCATATCACCTCCACCCTACCTGACACCCTAGACCCACTCCAATTTGCTTACCGCCCAAATAGGTCCACAGACGATGCAATCTCAACCACACTGCACACTGCCCTAACCCACCTGGACAAGAGGAATACCTATGTGAGAATGCTGTTCATCGACTACAGCTCGGCATTCAACACCATAGTACCCTCCAAGCTCGCCATCAAGCTCGAGACCCTGGGTCTCGACCCCGCCCTGTGCAACTGGGTACTGACTTCCTGACGGGCCGCCCCCAGGTGGTGAGGGTAGGCAACAACATCTCCTCCCGCTGATCCTCAACACGGGGCCCCACAAGGGTGCGTTCTGAGCCCTCTCCTGTACTCCCTGTTCACCCACGACTGCGTGGCCACGCACGCCTCCAACTCAATCATCAAGTTTATGGACGACACAACAGTGGTAGGCTTGATTACCAACAACGACGAGACGGCCTACAGGGAGGAGGTGAGGGCCCTCGGAGTGTGGTGTCAGGAAAATAACCTCACACTCAACGTCAACAAAACTAAGGAGATGATTGTGGACTTCAGGAAACAGCAGAGGGAACACCCCTATCCACATCGATGGAACAGTAGTGGAGAGGGTAGCAAGTTTTAAGTTCCCGGCATACACATCACAGACAAACTGAATTGGTCCACTCACACTGACAGCTGCCGTGAAGAAGGCGCAGCAGCGCCTCTTCAACCTCAGGAGGCTGAAGAAATTCGGCTTGTCACCAAAAGCACTCACGAACTTCTACAGATGCACAATCGAGAGCATCCTGGCGGGCTGTATCACCGCCTGGTACGGCAACTGCCCGCCTCAACCGTAAGGCTCTCCAGAGGGTAGTGAGGTCTGCACAACGCATCACCGGGGGCAAACTACCTGCCCTCCAGGACACCTACACCACCCGATGTTACAGGAAGGCCATAAAGATCATCAAGGACATCAACCACCCGAACCACTGCCTGTTCACCCCGCTATCATCCAGAAGGCGAGGTCAGTACAGGTGCATCAAAGCTGGGACTGAGAGACTGAAAAACAGCTTCTATCTCAAGGCTATCAGACTGTTAAACAGCCACCATTGAGTGGCTGCTGCCAACACACTGTCATTGACACTGACCCAACTCCAGCCACTTTAATAATGGGAATTGATGGGAAATGATGTAAATATATCACTAGCCACTTTAAACAATGCTACCTTATATAATGTTACTTACCCTACATTATTCATCTCATATGCATACGTATATACTGTACTCTACATCATCGACTGCATCCTTATGTAATACATGTATCACTAGCCACTTTAACTATGCCACTTTGTTTACTTTGTCTACATACTCATCTCATATGTATATACTGTACTCGATACCATCTACTGTATGCTGCTCTGTACCATCACTCACTCATATATCCTTATGTACATATTCTTTATCCCCTAACACTGTGTATAAGACAGTAGTTTTAGAATTGTTAGTTAGATTACTTGTTGGTTATCACTGCATTGTCGGAACTAGAAGCACAAGCATTTCGCTACACTCGCATTAACATCTGCTAACCATGTGTATGTGACAAATAAAATTTGATTTGATTTGATTTGATTTGATTTGATTTAGTAGCAGTAGTAGCAGTAGAATCAGTAGCAGTAGAATTAGTAGCAGTAGCAGTAGAATTAGTAGCAGCAGCAGTAGTAGCAGCAGCAGCAACAGCAGCAGTAGCATTAGCAATAGCAGTAGCATTAGTAGCAGTAGTAGTAGTAGCAACAGCAGCAGTAGCATTAGCAATAGTAGTAGCAGTAGCAGTAACATTAGTAGTAGTAGCAGTAGTAGTAGAATTAGTAGCAGTAGTAGCAGTAGCGGCAGAAGTAGTAGCAGCAATGTCATTAGTAGCAGTAGCAGTAGAATTAGTAGCAGTAGTAGCAGTAGAATCAGTAGCAGTAGAATTAGTAGCAGTAGTAGTAGCAGTAGAATTAGTAGCAGCAGCAGTAGTAGCAGCAGCAGCAACAGCAGCAGTAGCATTAGCAATAGCAGTAGCAGTAGCATTAGTAGCAGTAGTAGTAGTAGCAACAGCAGCAGTAGCATTAGCAATAGTAGTAGCAGTAGCAGTAACATTAGTAGTAGTAGCAGTAGCAGCAGCAGGAATAGTAATAGTAATAGCAGTAGCAGGAATAGCAGTAGCAGCAGGAATAGGAATAGTAATAGCAGTAGTTGCAGGAATAGTAATAGTAATAGCAGGAGCAGTAGCAGCAGCAGCATTAGCAGCAGGAATAGTAATAGCAGTAGTAGCAGGAATAGTAATAGTAATAGCAGGAGCAGTAGCAGCAGCAGCATTAGCAGCAGGAATAGTAATAGCAGTAGCAGTAGCAGCAGTAGTAGCAGGAATAGTAATAGTAATAGCAGGAGCAGCAGCAGCAGCAGCATTAGCAGCAGGAATAGTAATAGTAATAGCAGTAGCAGCAGGAATAGGAATAGTAATAGCAGTAGCAGCAGGAATAGGAATAGTAATAGAATAATAATAATAATTAAAGGAATATTACTCAGAAATGTGAGGACTACGGATCGTATCCATTTAATAGTAATCAGATGTATTAGTTACACAATAGGAGTTTAATTAGAAAATGGTACATACCAGAAATCTTCACGATAAAAATAATACAAAATAAGTCTTAACGGCATAAAAAATTCACTACTATGACATACAAACATACATCAGGAGATCGGTTTACCAATGACTCCATGGTCAACGTTTAAACCCATCTTTTACTCGCCCAAGAGTGGCAAATCCCAGTATCTCCCATCATCTAATTACCGTCACTTTGCATTGCCCAAAAAAATAACAACAAAAGGTATGAAACTCAACACCCATTCTCTAATCTAATCACCACAGCTCAACACTGTATGATAAGAGCACACCCCTGTGTCGCTCCTTTTTTAACTATTTGTCTCTTCATTGAGATTGCCACAGATAAGGTGTGTTTGATCCTTGTGGTAGTCCACAGATGGTCTGTCATTCAAACAATGCCATAAATCGTGATTGAGTCATCACACTGGGCTCCGGGCCAGCAAGTCGCTAGACGCTTCTTCATCACTGGCCTTCATCATCGTTCACATTAGTTTACTCTCTCTATTTTCGACTACAATAATCCCCTGTTTGGCACCTCTGGGTTGGGAAAGAACCAGAGGTGCCATAGCGAAAGAAGTTGAAGTGGTCTTTCGAAGAGAGGTGATCCAATGTCTGCAATAGCAACACTGTACTAAAGTTATAGTTACCACAAGCTGGCTTGCCAAGACGCACGGGCGGTACACCCAGTCCCACCACGTGTATGCGTATATGGCTGAGGCAAGGGAGGCACTGGTCATGATAGTTGCGGTCTTCTTGGCCAGGTTGACTATGACCTGGGAGTGTGCAAGATGGTAGCTGGAATCCTGCAGAAGCTCCTGAACCATGGCCATAGACCATCAGAGACCTGGTGTTCATATCATAGGTATCCTCCCACAAGGGTGCAATATCAGTGTTCATGGGTAGCCTGCCTAGAATATTCAACTCTCCTATTGTGAAATCTTCAGTCACTTCCAAGCAGAAAGTGTGGTTAGCTGGACAGGTCAAGAAATAATTACAGTAATCTCGCTTATCACACGCCACTGGGTATGAGACACTAGGATAGGATGCAATGATTGTACGCTCGTGTTCACCCGAGCGTACAAGCACCCTTCGAAAAACCAGCCATCATGAACCGAACAGAACATAGAAATAATCATGCACGACAAACATGGGGGAAACAGGGTTAAATACATGAACATGTAATTGGATAATGAAAACCAGATGTGTAGAAAATAAAGACAAAACCAATGGAAAATGAAAGATGGATCAGCAATGGCTAGAAGACCGGTGACGTCGACCGCCGAATGCCGCCTGAACAAAGAGAGGGGCCCGACCTCAGCGGGAGTCGTGACAATGTATTACAGGTGCAAATTACATAACTTGAAGTCTCAGGACAACAAGACCAAGTTGTTACCAACATATTGGTACCATTCACAAAAAAATTGCCAGCAAAGTGATCACATTTTATGATTGGGTCTTTAATGACCACCCACAAAGGGTGGAGCTCGAGTTGGAAATGTTTGGTCCGGAAAAATAAAAGGGAAAGTTAAATAAAAACAAATACAGCCAAAATATCCTCTAGAATTGTACATCACAGCAGCTAACAGTTCTGCATATAGAATATTCTGAATATTGTCTGACTTGAACCATTTCTCTAGTTCAAGTGAAACAATAAGGTTTTTCAGCGCATGGCGCTGCGCCTTACCCAGGCAGAGATCCAATATCTCCTGCCGTGCAGCTGTGAACAAGTCCTGTGTGTAAGTTGTGTTCCACAGTGTGGGTGTTGACAAAAACCATGCGACTAAGCGTCAATAATGTCTCAGCTTCTGACTTGATGGCCTTGATGATACTATCAACACCAAGCGTCAGGTGCTGAAAACCAGTAACTACTTGATTTGAAATCCATGCCATATATTGTCATTGTTTAGCCAGCTGATATGTCTTAGACATGGAGATTCCAGCCCAAAGAGGCCAGTCAAAGCTGTGATTAAGTCTACCCTTGTAACCTGAAATCAAATCCTCAATACGTGTCTTCAACCATGTGTGTTCTACCATTACTGCTACAATGAGCCTGGAATGCTGCCAGAATATTAGGTATGTTGTAGAACACATGAACCGTAACTAGACTAGTATCATGCAAGAGGGTTGTGTTAATGTTTCTTTTAACAGGACCAACTTTAGGGACTGGATATGGTTATGGACACTGTGTTGGATTGTGGTAACCGCATGTAGCACAGGAGGTTGGTGGCACCTTAATTGGGGAGGATGGGCACTTGGTAATGGCTGGAGCGGAATGAGTGGAAAGGTCTCAACAACATCAAACATGGTTTCCATGTGTTTTGTGCCATTCCATTAGCTCCGTTCCAGACATTATCATGAGTCGTCTCCCCCTCAGCAGCCTCCACTGACATGTAGTAAAGTTAAAACAATACGTTGTTGACCATGAACAACTCTTTACATTTGTCCAGGCTGTGAAATTAGCAGCACACGAACCAACACAGTACATACCCTCCCTGCAGTTTTGTCCAGACGAATGGTCTGGGTCTGCAGAGGTCACCTATAGGAAAAGACTGATTATACAATAACAATGTGCTGATGTGTCCTGTTATGACGTGCATCATGCTGGCACCTATATGTGACAGGAAGCAGATTCGTCATGTGGTAACACTTCTTGGGATTCATTGTTATAAACAGAATAAAGTGTGTTCAGTATGCCTATGGGTGAATTTGGTTTATTCAATAACTGGAAACAGATTGTTATTTTGTGTTGGAAACAAATGCCAAGATTAAACTTGATATCTATGTGATTGAACAGAAAGTCATTGTCTATGCAGGCGGGATTATTAAAAATGACCTTAACACTGAAATACAAAACAATAAACGATGTGATGAAAACCGAAACAGTACCGTGTGGCGACAAACACTCACAAGGAAACAAACACCCACAAACCAACAGTGAAACCCAGGCTACCTAAGTATGATTCTCAATCAGAGACAACTAACGACACCTGCCTCTGATTGAGAACCACACTAGGCTGAACACAAAAACCAACATAGAAAAACAAACATAGACTGACCATACCAAATAAAGACAAAAGGAAATAAAGGTCAGAACGTGACAGTCAGCAGTGAATCCCACTTCAAGTTAGCCTCTAATTCCCCATCAGAGACCATAACTATTTCTGATACTCCTTAAGATCCATAGCAGTAACACGAACTGCACTGACAGGTGTCGCATCTGTCAGAGTGATATCCCAAGTATCACCCTGCTTAGCAAGTTTGTCAACAACGCTGTTGTGTTCCTCATGCAATGAAGGGTCATCAGTGATGTGTGCGCGCACCTTCACGGCACCGTGGTTATGGACAATCCTGAATTAATCATGAATAACGAAGAGTGAGAAAATTACAGACATACAAATATCATACCCCCAAGACATGCTAACCTCTCACCATTACAATAACAGGGGAGGTTACGTTTCAAATCCAAAGCGCTGGAGTACAGAGCAAAACAATGACAAATGTGTCACTGTCCCAATACTTTTGGAGCTCACTATATATGTATATAGTTATATAACTGTCTGTCTCTACTTGGGCTCCTCTTCTAGGCCTATAACAACACTCACAGCATGGTCATGTCTAGTGCCATCTACAGCGGAACAAATCCGACCATAACTGCACCAATGTGGACAGCCTGATGAAACGCTACTACCTGCCCAGCGTCATTTTCGTTGTGGGGCTGCTGGGTAACGTCACCTCCATCGCCATCTACCTGATCAAGCTACGACCCTGGAAGTCCAGCAGTATCATCATGTTCAACCTGGCGTTGACGGATCTTCTGTATGTTCTGAGTCTGCCTTTCATGGTCTACTACTACACCAACGGTGAATCCTGGACCCTGGGCGACTTCATGTGTCGCTTTCTGCGTTTCGGGTTCCACTTTAACCTATATGGTAGTATACTGTTTCTCACCTGTTTGGCTGTGTTTCGATATGTCGTGGCGGCGCATCCTCTGAGGGCGGCGCAGGTGCAGCAGAAGAGGTGGGGTATCTTGGCGTGCGCTGTGGTCTGGGCCATAGCCGTGGCAGAGATCGTTCCCATGCTCACCATGATCACCATGGAGACTAAAAACAACAAGACCCAGTGTTTGGACTTTGCTAGCGGCGACCCGGCTGTCCTGTGGTGGTACGGCTGGCTGCTGACCGTGCTGGGCTACCTGCTGCCCCTGGTGGTGGTGGTGGTGTGTTACGCCGGTGTGGTCCGTGAACTAGCCAAGGGGCCCCACACCCACAACCCTTGCCGCGTACGGGCACGCCGCCTCAACGTACTGATCCTGGTGGTGTTCGTGGTGTGCTTCCTGCCATACCACGTCTTGAGGATCCTAAGAGTAGACATGTATGCTGGTGCACTGGGTCCACACCGCTTATATCGTGTCCAGGCCCGTAGCGGGGCTCAACACCTTCTTTAACCTGGCTCTGTACACCCTGGCCGGGGACAAGTTCCAGCAGGCCTTCCTCAGTGTGTTCCCCTGGGGCCCCTGGTGGACCAAGTTCAGGACTCACCTCAAACTCAGCCTGGCTGTCGTCAGTAAGCCCAGTAACACAGCTTCAGCCGAAAGGCCAGCAGCCACAGATATGGCATAAAATAAGGACATGAAATATAATACAGTGTTCTGTTTCATTCTGTGTGGACATTACTACCATGGCAATATATTTTCCTTCAATATTGTACATACTGGACTGTGATCCTGTAAATAGAAAACCTTTTATCAGATTTTATTGTGCCAATATGAGGTTTACAACATTGATGGGGTATCTATAAATATATTAGATACTTGTAAAGAGTGACTTTATATGTACTGTATAGTCTAATTGATATTGCCATATCACTTTATTATAAATAAATGTTTAACAATCCAATATCCATCTCAGAGCTCAGTGGGTATTTAATGCATTGTTCTGGCATGACTTGAGAGAAACAAGAACATGATACTTGGCCCAGGACCAGAAACATGTCAATATGATTCAGACACCAAATGTTTTCACTTCTATACCCAGTGTTGGCACTCTTTCAGGTATGTATTTCTCACGTACTTAACGCAAGCAAAAATGAAAATAGAGTCTAGGAACAAGGAACAGGTTGGCTAGGGACGAAAAGGAGTGGCTGGGCAGAAAGATTTCCTGCTGTTAAGTGACGTCTGTTTTACATCTTACATTATGGAGAATCACAGAACCACTTCCTAATAAGGTCACTGATTTTATTTATTTGTTATTTTACCAGGTAAGTTGACTGAGAACACATTCTCATTTGCAGCAACGACCTGGGGAATGGTTACAGGGGAGAGGATGGGGAAGAATGAGCCAATTGTAAACTGGGGATTATTAGGTGACCGTGATGGTTTGAGGGCCAGATAGGGAATTTAGCCAGGACACCAGGGTTAACACCTCTACTCTTACAATAAGTGCCATGGGATCTTTAGTAACCACAGAGTCAGGACACCCGTTTAACGTCCCATCCGAAAGACGGCACCCTACACAGGGCAATGTGATATTTTTGGGATATTTTTTTAGACCAGAGGAATGAGTGCCTCCTACTGGCCCTCCAACACCACTTCCAGCAGCATCTGGTCTCCCATCCAGGAATTGACCAGGACCAACCCTGCTTCGCTTCAGAAGCAAGCCAGCAGTGGTATGCAGGGTGGTATGCTGAGAAGCAACTTTATGATCCTGTTTTTCCTCTGAAGGCTATTTACTACAGTATAATACATTAATAATGCAATTTGATTTCAACTAATTTCGTCATTTGATAGTATCAAATAGCTAACAAACTAGTGTCAGATTAGTGGTGCTTAAATGTTCATTTGAGGCTGTACTATTTGAATCCCACATCAAAGGGTGGTAATGTCCACTGTCCACCCTCCCTTGTGGGAGCCCAGACCTCACTTCAGATTCAAAGCTGAAAGCAAGTATCTAACACAAAGAAACACTTGAGTGAACTCTCTGACAGTAGAAAAGACCTCAGTATAGTATCTGGCTACCATAACACAATGAGAACAGTATAGAGGAGTGATAGGCTAGGATAGAAACTTGAATATGAATATAAATGAGTAGGCCTTTGTGTGTAACAAGTTTCTCCTGTCTCTAGCTGCAATTGATTGTTGGCTTTTGTTTCTTGTCAACTTTTCAATCTCTTCCTCTACCGTTCCAGTAAACATTGTTGAAAAGCTCCTTATTTAGGGAAGATAAGATTTTGAATGGAAATACATTTTAGGTCCCATTGACAATAGAAAATCAAGTGTGTGTGTGTGTGTGTGTGTGCGTGCGTGCGTGCGTGCGTGCGTGCCTCACTGCTGCATCTGAAGTCTACGACTTTGGAACAAACAAGTATGTAGCATTTTCTTTGGTGATAAATCAGTTTAAGAACTTGTTACACCTTTTAAAATCATTCACCATAACAATACCATTTGCTGTGTCTGGATGGTAAACATTAGTCATCTTGAGTCAGGATGGCCTTAATTATAAAGAGTCCCCCTGATGCTATCCCTAATGACCTTCTTTCACAGATGGGAAACCTTCAGACTTTCCCCAGGAGAGGAGCTCAGTGAACCTGCTGAGCAGTGAGGGGGCCCTGTACGCCGTGGGGGGCTTCACCATCATCCAGAATGACAACAAGGAGGTGATCCCCAATGTTGGCAGTAAGTCCCCACTTCTCATGTTATTAAGTTATCAGCTGGGATTCAAACCCAGGTCTTCATGTATGTGAAAGGACTGTGTTAGCCCATCGTGCTAAAGCCTAGGCAGTAACTCAGTGAGCTAACACACATTCACAGTGTTCAGCCCTGTTTGTTGTGGGTTTGTTATTTTAGATGGCTTGCATTTCCATTCCTGTGGACAAAGAAGTAGAACTTATTCATCTTAGTTCAATTATAATAATTTGTTGTATAAATGTATGATAATAAATCAATTTAAAAATAAATTTAAAAATAAATGAGAGCGCCCTACTTGGTCAGTGGTACTGTACAAACAATCAACAACGTCTTGGTTTGTTCCTCATCACTGTATCTTCCTTTTCCCTGTGTTAGGTACGAGGAGGACAAGAAGGAATGGAGCGGGATGCTGAGGGAGATGCGTTACGCCGCTGGCTCCTCCTGCGTATCCATGCGCCTCAATGCTACCAAGATGCCCAAACTCTAGACCCTTGCTGCCCCGTCATATTTCCCCATGATGCCCTCTGTCTGCCTGGATTACCACCATCTTCTCTGGGTTGTCGTTCCATTTCAGTAATAGAGGGGGTGTCACCGTCACATGATAACTCAAATGTGGACTCTAATTGGTTGAATGTGTCGAGAGTTTCTTTTTGTCTATTTATGATCTCAGGTGATTTTCGGTAAAATATAAACAACATCTACTTGCGTCAGTGAAGACCGCATCAGTATATTAGTTTCCCTCACTATAGAGTAACCCACAATGTGTATTTAGCTAGCTTTTTTGTAAAATAAACATTTGTTAAAATACTCCTGTCATGGTTGATTTGAATTTGGAGTAACAGTAGTCGCCATTTTTCATGGCTAGTTTAGTTTAAGGATTAAGCTCTTTTTTTCAATTTTCGTATAAAATGACATACCCAAATTTAACTTCCTGTAGCTCAGGCCCTGAAGCAAGGATTTGCATATTCTTGGTACCATTTGAAAGGAAACACGTTGCAGTTTATGGAAATGTGAAAGGAATGTAGTAGAACAATATAACACAATAGTTCTGGTAAAAGATAATACTTTGAAAAAAACAACCGTTCTTTTGTTTTTTTGTACCATCATTTTTGAAATGCAAGAGAAAGGCCATAATGTATTATTCCAGCCCAGGTGCAATTTAGATTTTGGCCACTAGATGACAGCAGTGTGTGTTCAAAGTTTTAGACTGATCCAAAGAACCATTGCATTTCTGGTCAAAATGTTGTATCAAGACTGCCCAAATGTGCCTAATTTGATTATTAATAACTTTTCATGTTCAAAATTGTGCGCTCTCCTCAAACAATAGCATGGTATTCTTTCACTGTAATAGCTATTGTAAATTGGACAGTGCAGTTAGATTAACAAGAATTTAAGCTTTCTGCCAATATCAGATATGTCTATGTCCCAGGAAATTTTCTTGTTACTTACAACCTCATGCTAATCACATTAGCCTATGTTAGCTCATCCGTCCCGTGGAAGGGACACCGATCCCGATTAAATATTTGTCTGCGAATAGCACGCATGTTATACTAGATTCAAGTCTAAGATATGGTAAATATGGAAAATAAATATAGGTGTGAGCCGGTTCGTATAGTAAAAACAAACAGGTTAAACATCAACTCATTGGCAGGTTTAAACAACTGTCCTGCATTATGCATACACAATGTACACCACAGTATGTGTCATACCAACACTGTAGGTCCCTAAAGATTTCCACAGTAGGTTTGACATACAGGAGCTGATCTCCGTTACCCACAGTGGTGGAAAAAGTACCCTATTGTCATACCTTAGTAAAAGTATAAATCACTTCAAATTCCTTATATTAGGCAAACCAGATGGTACAATCCTCTTTCTTTACAGATAGC